>NW_027286292.1:35385877-35425877 GCF_022747635.1 Hetaerina americana
TATATATATATATATAAATCTGTTTCACAATCTCTAGTTTTTGCTACCATTTTCTAACGTTGATCTCAGTCTATCTCTCTCTGAAAATCCGTATTATTCTTGTTTTCCGTTCCTTATCCTATATGTTCCTACCGTACCGACTCTCCGATACCCTCAGGGATGCTTCAAACGCGTTGGGTGACTTATTTACTAAAGTGCTACAATTCAAAACCATTCATTTTTAATTAAAACTTGTTAATATTTGTTAAATCCGTTTTCATGCTTTAACGGCAGTTTAATGTACTTCACAATAATTATTTACTATGATAATTTCAACAAATAGAGTGTATTGATCATTATCAATGGTAATGTAAGCGACCATCGTCATTGACTTTGTGTGATTATGTGGGTACTCCGAAATTCACCGCCAATGCCGCGATTACTACATTTTTCGGGCCGAAATCGCATTTAACGCGGTGATAAGACATGCAAATAGCAGTATTGGCAGTGGTTTTTGCAGGCAAGAGAAATAATAACTGTGATGTGGTTATGATAATAAAAACCGGAATCCCTGTATATTAAATCCCGTTTTCTCTGTAAAAGTTTTTTTTTCCTAACTCAAGTCTTCTCTTTTCGCTACTGCTTTGAATATGACGCCAGTAAACACTTCCAGGTGGGTTAAACATTGTCCACCAGTTTAGTTTATACAATCTAAATTTTACATTCAACTTCTCTTTTATGTTTCTTAAAATCCGCATAAAACTATTTTTTTCTTTGTATTTATTCTCATCCCGCACCTATCGTAAAAAGGTAATCGAAAGCACTCAAAAATGTTTTCAAACCCTTGGCTGACTGGCTTGACCATCCGCTACCCTAACTGATTGTGAATTGACCACCGATGTTCATTCCCATCGGCAGTTTTTCCTACGCCTGCTAAATGAAGTCCTCCACATATAACTTTTAAATCACAGATGATAATGGTTACCTCTGTTTTACCCACCTTCTTAGCACTGACCATACCGATTCTCCATTCTCCCCTCGTACCTGATCAGTCTGCGACTTGCAGAAGTTGCGGATATGTATTTATTAATTCTTCCCAATTCACTCTAAAGGACGCCTTTTCTACGTCCGAGAAAAAAGCAAATTGATCTTGCTTTATTTCTATAATCCACTTTCATTGGGAACACAATACAGTTAAAGAGCCACTCGTGCCTCTCCCTTCTCTGCACTAATACGGATCATCATCTAAATAATATTGTCCCAGCTCTCCTCCATCTTATTAACGATAATCCGGGAAATCACTTCAGCTTGGTGCGGAATCAAACTTAGCGTCATACATTTGTTAAACAGGGCATGTCTTTCCCTTATTTGAAATAAGAGCTAGAACTCCTCTGACCACGAATGGTTTTCATTGATGAATCAGCCCTTAAAAACTCTTCCTCCAACATATGTAATATAAGTATGTATGTATCTATGTATAACTTCTCTCCGTCTTCAGTCTTCCCTCATACAATTCATTACTTTCCCGATTTATCATTTATTGTTTTAACGGATATTTAACTCTTTCACATTGACAGTGCTTCAACCTTCCTATATAGCGCATCAATTTTAACCATCGTATTAAAAAATTCCATATCCTCACACTGATTCTTCCAACATACTTCTTTTGCTCTATTTGTTTCTCATCTTAGTTTATTATGCAACTTTTCATACTTTATTTTACATCTGTGTTCAAATTCCTTCCATTTCCTTCTCTCTGCTTCCTTTCCAAACATTTCATCCGTAATCTATACTAATCTTGCCGGTTCCTCTAGTTTCATTTACGGCTTTCGATATACCCTTCCTGTCTTTTCGGTCATAGCCCATGTATTTATAATTCTAAATCCCTCTCCCCATTATATATAAAACTATGTTACAATATTAAAACATACCTGTGTTTGTAATATGTGTGTGCTTCTATCCCTTTCCTTAATTCTATATGCATTGAAATCTATATTATATATATATATATATTATATATATATATATATATATATATATATATATATATATATATATATATATATATATATATATATATATATATATATATGAGGTAATTTACCGGTTACGGTAGGTTTTTGGATGGACACAACAACCAAAAAATATTTTATTACTCCTAAAAAAACGCAAAATCTAGCATCCTACTTTACATCAGGTCCCTCTTCATCTCTGAGTATTTCCTTCCTCACTTCATCCCCTTCAACATCCCTATCCTGTTCCTTCCTTTTCCTCGTTTGCCTAACATTCTCCCCTTTATTACAGTCTTCAACATCCCACTGCCGATCAATACCCCCTCATCCACTTTTCCGGCCTCCATACGATTTCTACTAATAAACCCATCTCTTCGACCACCATAACAAGTACTTCCTCATTTGTTTTCCTTTCGGTCCAGTTCACCTTCTCAATTCTTCCCCACACCCACATTTCAAAAGCCTCCAGTCTACGTCTATCATCCTGCTTCAATGACCACGTTTCCGCGCCGTATATAGCTACGCTCCATATCAAAGTTTTTACGAGTATTTTCTTAATATCCTTACTCAACTTCCCTGTCATCAACTCCGTCCTCTTTGTAAAATCCTCTTTGCTTAGCGCAATTATTCTCCTGACGTCCCTACTACTTTGACCGTGTTGGTCCAAAACACTACCGAGATACGTAAACTTTTCTACCTGCTCTAGTTTTTGCCCTCCTATTTTAATATTTAGCTTTGCCTTTTCTTCCTGGAAAATCGTATAATCTTTGTTTTATTAATATTGATTCTCATCCCATATCTGTCGCACTGAATTTCCAATTCACTACGCAATGCTTGCAACTCCTTGGGTGAGTGGCAAACTAAAGTTTGGTCACCCGCGAACCTAGCTGATTTTAGGAATTCCCCGCCCACTTTAATTCCTACCTCCAGTTCTTCCCATGCCTCTTTTATTATTTCCTCCACATATACGTTGAACAACAACGGTGGTTATGGGCAACCCTGCCTTACACGTCGTCCTAAAACTAACCAACACTCCCCACTCGCACCTGATCAGTCTGAGACATGTACAGGTTGCGGATTAGCCTCCTGTCCCTCCAATCTATTCCTATTTTTATTAATGAACTCATTAATTTTTCCCAAATCACTCTATCACACGCTTTTTCGAAATCTGCGAAACAGACATATACTTCCTGATTGCAATCTATATTCCTCTCGATTAATAATCCCATTACTGCAATGGCATCGCGCGTACCTCTTCTCTTCCTAAACCTAAACTGATCATCCCCTTGGTAACCATTTGCTCTACTTTCTATCCTTTTGGTGATGATCCTGAGAGCAACATTAGCTGCGTGGGATATCAAACTTACTGTTCTGTAGTCTTCACATGATGTAACATTCACCTTTTTTGGAATAGGAACTAACACTGATCTCACAAAGTCTTCCGGCCAGATTCCTTCCTCATAGATACTACAAATCAGCCCATTTAGCCTCTTCCTCCCACATTTTCCTAAACATTTCAGCAGTTCCGCAGGAATGTTACCCACCCCCACGGCCTTATTTAGCGTCATCTCCCTTAATGCCCTTTCTGTCTCATCTTCGAGTATGCCTGGACCTAAGCTACGTCTCTCTACGTCATGTTCCTTTTCTATGTCTAACTTTATTGGTCTAAGTTCTTTACTATACAGTTCTTCTTTATACTCCTTCCATCTTTCTTGGATCTTTCCTATGTCAACTATTATCTTACCCGCCTTACCTCTAACTGTTAGCATAGATCTCCCTTTCTTACTTCCAGATAAAGATTTAACTTTGCTGTACAGCGCACCAATTTCACCCTTCCTCTGCAAACTTTCCATATCCCCACACTCGTCTTCCACCATGCTTCTTTTGCTTTATTTGTTGCCCGCCTCAATTTATTGTTTAACTATTTCTTCTTCATTTTGACTACATCTGTGTTAACATTCTTCCATTTTCTCCTCTCATCCACCTTTGTAATCATCTCATCCGTGATCCATGCTTTCCTAGTCATTTTCGCGTAAACGGTTCCAATAGTATATATATATATATATATATATATATATATATATATATATATATATATATATATATATATATATATATGGGCTGACACAACATAACACAAATAGAAAAGAATAGACACATATAAAAGAACACTTACACGGTAAATTGTTCGAGCTTTCGGCCCTCTCAGGGGCCTTCTTCAAGAGAGTCTCTCTTGAAGAAGGCCCCTGAGAGGGCCGAAAGCTCGAACAATTTACCGTGTAAGTGTTCTTTTATATGTGTCTATTCTTTTCTATTTGTGTTATGTTGTGTCAGCCCATTATTGTGCCGCTCGTATGAGTTTTTCCGGACAATCGTTATATATATATATATATATATATATATATATATGTATATATATCCCGGGCAAGTCACTCTGGCCACCTGCAGCTCCACCCAAGCTATGTGATTTTTCGGGTACCAGGTCTTCCTGGGAAACCATAACCGGCACAGGGAAAGGAACTGGCCCTCCTACCCTGATTCGTGAATTTATATATGAGACTGCTGACCTGAGGGTCCCGGGTTCGATTCCCGGGCGAGGCACTCTGGGCACCTGCAGCTCCACCCAAGCTAAAGTGATTTTTCGGGTACCATAACCGGCACAGGGAAAGGAACTGGCCCCCCTACCCTGATGTGTGCATTTCACACGCCGTATAGGGCTTAATACTGGGTGAACTCTACTATCACCTACTAAACCGACCTTCGGGTTGATTACTGTGTCTATGGTATATGTATACATATATATATATATACATATATACATATATATATCTTCAATCTTATGTATATATACAAAGACACACACACACACACTATACATATATAAAACCACAAATACAGTGATCAACCCGAAGGTCGGTTTGGTAGTTGATGGTAGAGTTCACCCAGTAAAAAGCCTGGCGGCGTGACATTCACACATCAGGGTTGGGGGCCAGTTCCTTTCCCTGAGAGATCTGTTACCCGAAAAATCGCATAACTTGGGTGGAGCTAAAGGCTCCCTGACACTTACCCGGGAATCGAACCCGGGCCCCTCCGGTCAGTAGTTCAACGCTCTACCCCTTTGATTACCGTGACCCACACACACACGCGCATTTATATATTTATATATATATATAAATATATATATATATATATTTCATTATTTGTTCAGTTATTTATGCAAATATTGTCTTAGCATTCATTTCCTTGAATGTAGGGATGGTAGGTCAAACAGCACGCTGAGCGGTGTCCGCCACGCAAACGGGCGTTATAATGCAAGGTAGCGGACAAGGAGGTCAGTCCTTCCATGATGGACACCTCCTTCCCTCACGCCCTGCCTTTTCCATGCTTCCGCTCCTATCAGACCCCAGCCCCTCCCAGGCCCCTGCCTCTCTCAGACCCCCCGAAATCCGCCTGTACTCCCTTGGGGGGGGGGGGGAGAAGGACGCAATCGGTGTTTGTTGTGCGCCGTCCATGCTGGATCTGGCTGGTGGCGCGCTTCCCTCTGCCTCCTCTCCCGCCCTCCTTTTTGTCCACCCTACCGAACCCTTCTCGGCACTCTCACCTGCCCCCCGCCACCAGCGCCCACTTGCATTGATTGATTCATTCATGCCCTCGGAAATTGATTCCTTGTGTATTTGTTTTTTTTGGGCGACGTGTGGGGCGTTCGGTTACTGGTCGGTTGACCCGGGTTTGATACAAGGTTATGCCTTTGGTCAAACTCAGCTTCACCCGAGCTATGTGATATTTCGGATTCCGGACCTTTCCGGGGTATCATCAGTCGGAACATGGAATTTCCCTACTTTGTGAATTTTACTCGCTGTATATGGCAGAGCATTATGTTTACTCTTTCCTGGTCTATAAAAATAGCCTCCAGGCTGATTATTGCGGTACTGCCAGTGGTCTGGTGGACAACGTTAAATACTGGTCTGATCGGACCAAGGTTCACGTCCCACTTACGTTGCGTTTGGGCGATCCCATCTAAAGCCCTCATTTGAGCCGCAGGGTTTTACCGGCGTCTGTTAGGGCGGAGTAACATCCAAGGTTTCTAATTCAAGGTTCACGGGTGCAATTCATGCATTTTTGTGTTATACCCGAAATAGGACATAAATGTTTTTGGAATTCTCTCCATACTATCTTGCATTAAATAATGATATGCAATGGTTTATGTTATCCCATTGAAAATGAATGTAAAAAGTGCAATAAAAATTTGAAAAAATTGTGGCAGAGAGTAAGAAACTGCGCTCCTTTTTCCACTAATATAAATTTTAGGACTCCGTACGCGTTAAAGGTTAGTTCGTTCAAATCACTCCCCATTCAAAACAGAACATCACGGTTTACCTATTTTGGATGAAATTGCGCAACGGATGGAGGCGCTTGGATTTGAAGTTAATATTTCGCATCCACTGAAATCGAAAATGGGTATAAATACTATTCCCATCCCATCTACAATGATTGTAGTATACAGCAGAATGAGCAGGAAAGCTGACCAGTCTGCGGAAAACTACATTGACATTACAAGAAACGTCACAAAATACTACATATCTACACTTAGACTAAACAGACGGGAGGTAAGAAGACTGATGCTAGATTACACATTGAAACCATCGATTTTGAGATTTTGCATTTAAATTGATATTTGATTTAACTTACCGGTTGCTTCTTTGTAGTTATATCGAATGTTAAAAATTACTACTAATAAGAAAGTTATCATATAAGCTGACTCATCAATTTAAGAAACCGTATTATGACTATCTATCAATTTTAGGATACGAAACTATGGGATATCATATTTTTAGATAGAGGCTATAGATGTGTTTCATTCGACTGTGTTTTATTTAATTCTCATACCACCAAAAATCATGCTTACTTCTGGTGAGTTTATGAACATTTGAACACTGTAAATGATCAAGAAATGGCAAATCGAGCAGGGGCATCAACATTTTCTAGAAAAAACGACATAATCATCTTTAAAGTAGCAATCAAAAATTTAGTGAAAGCAGAAATTTATCTGTTAAATACCACTTTTCCTTGTAAACATGAATTCAGAAAATGTAGACTATTATTTGCTAAGTATTATAGAGGTTCTTCATTGCTTTAAATACATCAAAACGTCTCCCACCTCATACGTGCACAACTCCGGCCCACATTGTTCTATACTGTACTTGCCCTGTATATTTACAACTGCAACTCACACTAATCCATGAAACGTCGGTATTTTGTTCTGATTACAATAGTGATGTAATCTTGTTTGTTGCTGAATACCGAACTATGTAATTTAACCTATAGCCAATTACTTTTTAAAAATTCAAAAATCTCATCTGATTGAAATTATTATTGCAAAATCATATGCAAGTTATAAGTAATATAACCCGATCGACCCTTGACAGAAAAATTTAAATCAACTTACAAAAATGGACAAATTGACTGGAAATGATTTTGAATACGCTTTAATGATTTACGAGGGGAACACCTGATGGAGTTTGCCATTCCTTACCCTCCAAAACGAACTATAATTACATTTCCACGTTTATTACATAAGAACTTAGGTTGAATATAATTCATAGCTATGAATAAAGTCATGATGCTGGGACGAATTTAAAATTTGATTGGAAATTATCCTGAAATGGATTATTTCCAATTTCTCCATGGAAACTTTGCAAAAAAAGAATCTTTTTCTAACTCGGCATTACTTCTTGAGTCTAAACGTTATAGTGTCTATGGCATGGAGTACAGCATCAACAATTGCAATGAAAAACTAAACATAATTAAATCACTGCATTACTAGGAAATTATGAATTTAGATTTTTCTCCGCTGCGTTCAAAAAGTATTACCGGTTTGATTTACAGAATTTAACTTCCATTAAAATAGTAACATGATATAATATCAATGTGGGTCGCCAGGGGGTAGAGCGTTGGACTATTGACCGGAGGGTCCCAGGGTTCGATTTCCGAGCGAGGCACTCTGGGCACCTGCATCCCCACCCATGCTATGTGATTTTTCGAGTACCTGGTCTTCCTGAGAAACCATAACCGGCACAGGGACAGGAACTAGCCCCCCTACCCTGATGTGTGAATTTCACACGCCGTCGGGCTTAGTATTGAGTGAACTCTACCATCACCTACCAAACCGACCTTCGGGTTGATTACTGTGTTTACGGTTTATAATATCAATAACAAAAAATAATAGCTTTTATCATAATATAATAGCAATGGCATAACATATCATAAATATGCTTTGACTGGGATATTAATTTCCTTATCACTAGTACTCATTCACTTATAAAATATCATAGTTCATTCATATCGATTCGCATTGATTCCATTTCATTCATCTGTATTAGGTAAATCATTAAAACCTAATTTGCAGAATATTTTGACTTAGCTGCTAAATATTTTTTGCGATCAAAATAGTAAAACAGAACATTATATTGTTGATAATTCTCAATGTAAGGAATGAAATGCAAATTACCTTCATTATATTTGATATTATACCAAACCTTTCACCATGCATTCATTAAGCATACTCGGGAAAAAACTTTTACCTCATTACGAGAATACACCACCATATGAAATTAATTCAATGCATTTGACTGGGTTTTTTCAAAATAATTATTATTTCATCATTAAATCACATATAAATCTGTTTGTTTCTAATTATATGGATACTGTTTGAATGTTTTCATACATTCAAAGAATCTGTAGCCATTAAAAAGGAAAGAAGTATAACGGGAGAAATATGATTTCATTGGTGAAAACAAACTTTTACCATTATTTATTGCTTATTTACTTTAACAAACTTTTACCATTATTTATTGAATAATTTGTCAAGGAATTCAATTGGTTGACATTTATTATATCGTATGAAACTTGCAAAAGCGAAACACAGCAATATTCCTTGACTAACATTCACTTTAGTCTTTATTAGATGCTTCAACATAAAACTGGATATTTAACAGTATCTAAGGTGCTAACAGAGAGTCATAATACACTCTTCATGCTTATTTGCTAGTTCACGCTTAAGAAAAACTTTAATAGAGACTCATAATATCTGCCCTTATATAATAAATTAGCTAAACACGACGGAAGTAATGACTTTTTGATTAATAACTGTATATGGAGGATGTTTCCCGGGCGACGTGATTTGACCAAATCACCTATCACCTAATATATCCCCATTCTCTGCTTTTCATTTAGAACGATGAATAATCGTTTTCTTATCCAGCTCGTTTTGAATTATTAAATTACACCTTTTTGAAGCCGTACTCGCATCTTTATTAACCCTTGAATCTGTATTTGCCTGAATATTCCATTTTCCCACGAGTCTGCCGTGCATTGGCCGATAAAACGCATCTTTATAACATTAATTTCGCTTATATCACTCACTTACTTTGCTCCCGCTAGGCTAATAGCATTGAAACTTTGGGTCAGTGGTCCACAGTTATACTCGTTTGATTAGGAACACGTTCTTATCGTACAGAATGTGTTAACTTACGACTTGTGTTTCTGATTAAAACGAAGCTATACTCCGAGACCTAGGTCGAGATAAAATGAATCCTATATTACAACCATGTGTTTGTGTTACGACTAATTATTAGTGGAAACTACATAGTGGCACCTGATGCGATGGATCATAATTTATTCATCCAGATGGGAAGGTATACGGGAGCGTTTATGCAAGTAATTTGTTCCGATCACCGCAGTGGGATGGATGGGCTCGAGATGAAACGATATTAAGAGGCTATGAGGAATTTAATGGCCAGAGCAACCATAACGTTTCAGAGAGCCTCCGCTGTCGACGCGGGCCCCAAAAGTGAGTTCCCCTTGCTCCCTCCCGCCCTGCCTCCTACGCGACCCTCCTCTCCCTCGCCCCAAGTGCCAGTTTGTGTACGCTCCCCTACCCGGCTGGTGGCAACCGATGGGGACGGCGAAGCCCACCCTCCACGTGGAGTCGCATGCGAGTGCTAAAGTGCTGGAAACACACACACACGTGAAGCCCATCGCTCGTGTGTACTTTACTCCTTCCTTCAGGATTCATTGCAGCATTTCCTGCTTCCAGTCAGCCAGTTTGAAGCATTTCTAGTTATTTCCTTTCTCTCTCTGTGAACCAACTTCACCTGCCTTCCGCTCTGCTCGCGAGGCGGTTACGACTCCCGCCAGCCATCAACACATCACTGGGCGGTCAAGGCGTTTAGGAAGTGAAGAGATGATTTTTTTCTCGTTGTGCGAATAAATATCGGGGTCTTGAGACTCGATTCTTATGGTGAAGGGAGTGCATCATTTTTCTACTGATGCAAACGGAGATTACTTAATGGATACATGACTCCATCATTCACTTTTATTGCAGACTTTCAATCAGAACTGAACAATTAAAAATTAATGGCAGAGTTATTTACGCGGCGGGGAAGTATATAAACAAAAGTATATTACATCGGCAGATACATAGCGAGAAAATAAAACTGCAAAAAGGGGGAAAAATAAGAAAGAAAACGAGAAAAGAAGAAAAATAGACTCCACACCGATTCAATTACTAATTCTCCACTGAGACTAAATATATATATATATATATATAAACAAATAAATAAATAATATATATATGTGTGTGTGTGTGTGTGTATGGGTCGCGGTAGTCCAGGGGGTAGGGCGTTGGACTGCTGACCGGAGGGGCCCGGGTTCGATTCCCGGGCAAGGCACTCTGAGCACCTGTAAGTGGCTTTCTTCAGTGTTTTTTCTCAATTTATGATTCATTAACGTCGGTTATAGCTCCATTTGTATTGGGATTTGATTAAAGTGAGGTAACCGCAATAATAAATAGAATGATTCTTTCCTGGAGTACGTCACACTGTAAAGGCCCTGTAAAAGAGATCCTCATTCACTGTTTCCTTCTTCGGGCATCGCCAAAGTTTGGCTCTCATTTTACAAAGCCAGGGCTAGTAGCGCAATGTAGAAGGATGAAAATAAAAGAAAATGAAGGCGATCAAACGGATGCAGAACTATGTGAATCCAGTACATACGTATTAGTAGATGTGTATTCTGAGAGAGCACTCATGGTGAAAATAGAACCTTTTAGAAATGAAAGAAATCATATTATTGAAGTGGATTCTCATATGGATATATGCACTTAGTGCGGGGAGTATATCCTTTGTATACCATGAATATAATTATCACTGCTTTGTTAATTAGATTTCTGTAAAACACGTTAAAAACCATTCCAATATACATTATATTTTGTGTTTCAATTATCTGTATTGAGCATTTACATTTCATACAAATCATACAATTTGAGTCATTAATAGAACCTTGTTAAAATGAAATGTAAGCATTTTCTTCAATTGCCAATTAAAAATGTTTCCAAATCTAGTATTTTGATTTACAAGTTAGCTAATTATTCAATGCATCTTCATGCTAAATGTGAAGATATGAATACTGATATGCGATCCACCCCAAAACAATAGAATACTTTGGGGTGTACTTCAGTTGAATGTTTCCATGAATATACAAAACACCGAAAAAAGTTTCGAGAATTTTCTCATAATAGTGCCACGATGAGGACGAACTAGAAACCTGGATATTGTTCACGCTGAATTGCTTTGCTACAAAGTTTTACCTTGAGATCTGAAATTGTTTCATTTACCATCATTTATACCAAAATCCCATTATACGGATATCGTAGTGAATGATGAACGCATAAAAGAATACAGGATCTTCTTTATTCGGTCCAGCATTTCTTTAGTAATCCCTATAAACCCTCTCTAATGTATTCGGATCCACCAAGAGCCAAACGCAAAATCAAAACGGCATTCCCCGTAGATTCAATGCCTGAATGCTTCCACGGCCTGCCTGTCTACTCAAGGGTCGTCCGTTGATGCACCACTTTAAAGCGGCAACGGTTTATATGATAACGTGACTGTTTAATAGCCCGGCGCATGGATTTATTGACCCGGGTCACGGTCGTGAATGCCAAGGCTCATAACTGTCTACATCAACTGGCGAGCGTCCGAGGAATCACGACTGCAATGAATGAAGCTCGGCACCGTAATAGATGGTAATTATCCACTGTAATGAATGATAATTGATTACGACTGTTGAGCAGTTGTTAGGAGATTTTCATCCCTCCGCGGAAGTAAGAGATAGTGTTCCTCAACTCAAAGAACCCCGTAAATCTGACAAAAGGGATGAAAACATTTTTTTTTCAAGTTATAGGAGCATTTTTTCTTTTTATATGCTCTAATGTTGTCATCAAGTGATCCGTATCCAGAGGATGAGAAAGCGATTTATAAAATTCGAATTTTCGGCCACTGTGAAATACGAGGTGGAATCGTTAACTTTTAATTATTACAAAAAAATAATCAAGATTTTAAAAATTAATTGTTATTTGTTATCCTTAAGATCTGAAGAAATATGCTTAATAAAATATTCTTAAGACCATTAGGAATATTTCTCCACATTTTCCGTGACTAAGATCAGTCCCATTCATGATTGTTTGGTAAGTTGCTCTTTGGTCAAATTGGATAAAGTCCTCCCCTTTCTTCACTGTGAAAGCATCGTCCATGAGTGATGATCTTCCACTTCTTGGATCATCTTGGACGGACATGTGCCCAGTTTGAAAATTCCTTTTCAACCTAACCACTGTGTCATATGACGAGCTATCATTTACATAAACAGCCATTAAGTCGTCGTAGATTTTCCGGGCACTGCAAAATTTCAAAGGACAGAAATTAATCACACTGCGAACCTTTTATCTTCTCCACACTGCAAGTTAATTCAATCTACAGCTTCCTGAAACAAAACAAATCAAAATTAATAGCTGCAATTAACAACATTATGTTAATTAAAAAAAGTGGGCCTCGGTAGTCCATGGTTAGTCCGGAGGGAACGGTTTCGATTCCCAGGCAAGCCTCTATGGTCACCTGCAGCTCCACCCAAGCTATGTAATTTTTCGGGTACCAGATCTTCCTGGGAAACTATAACCGGCACAGGGAAAGGAACTGGCCCCCCTACCCTGATGTGTGAATTTCACACGCCGTCGGGCTTAGTAATGGGTGAACTATACCATCACCTACCAAACCGAACTTAGAGTTGATAGCTGTGTTTATAGTTAATAAAAATCAATTAATATGCAGAATAAACTTCATCGAGATATCTTGGTTATTTATTTTTGATAATTACTTAAAAGCGATACCCCCATGTGCGTCTAGGAGGAGAAAGTATGTCGCGGAAGATCCAAATAACCACACGTGGTGTTTTTAAAACGATATTAACAATCTGAGTGGAGACTTACTAAGTCACCTCAAGGCAGATTAGATGCTTTTATCTTTTTTGGTCGTATTATATACTAAAAATCAGCTGAATGACGACAACTTATTATCAACAAAAACCTATCAGTAACACAACATTCTCGAAGCTTTCCTTCAGGTTTTGCAGTGTTTTTGGAACACCATGTGCTCAATTATGTGTATCCTTGCCATCTTACTCCGTAAATAAATAGTATTCAGTTAAAAGCGCTACAAGGGTTCCTTTGTCGAACTTTATACTCTAAAATCCAATGAATTCTACCTAGTAAATGTAGGTTTTGAACGGCATTTTCTACATATCGTGTCCTACACTATCACTTTCTTCGGTTTCTCGTACTTTCCACCTGTCTTCATACCGTTTTAAAAGACTATTCTCTTCCTTCTTCTGCTCTTCCTACTCCACATTATACTTTATTAATGATTGTTAAAATCCCTATGGATCTCAGTACCCTTCAACCATTTTTATTTCCTCTCTTCGGATTACTTCCTCTCCTCTCCCACCGTATTCCCCTTTATCATTAGTTTGCCTCGCTATCAATTATAGTTTCCCCATCCTCCATCCGGAACCGTATATCAAAAGCCTGCATGCTTACCTACTATAGGGTTTGTCAGAGAAATTATTGAAGCAACTAATCTAGATCAAAAGTGTCTTAAAGATGCTCAGTATTCCTCTACATCCATAGCATATGGGTGTCTTCTGGAAGTTCTCTTTGAGCTTCAATTTACTAATAATTACCGTCGTGACCGCATTAGAAAAAACTCATGAAGTGTACAATTGAGTCTCAAGAGGGTCGCGATCGATTTTAAAGGAATGAGGAAATAAATTTCAATGCGCAGTAAAACTAACTTCAGGGTAGAGAAATACCCATGAGAGATTTTTGTTGTGAGAGCACAAAAACGTTTGTCTGTCCGAGTACATCGTGGTATAGCGCCACTCTAAGTTGTCACTTATGCTTTTTGTTAAGCAAAATGGGCAATTTCGTTCGGTCAGTAATGAAGGTGCGCGTAACAGTTGGAGAGAAAATCGGCGATGCATTGAGGCGAAACATGGATGGAGACGGCAGAGGATCAGCAATTAAGTATCTCACTGGAAGGACATTTGAGCAACGCCCCAAGCAATCTTAAGTATGGAGATGAACTTAACTTGAGTGGTCGGCGTGGGAAATCATTATTTAAAAAGTATCCAGCAAATGAATTTGTTGATTCACACAGGCTTTGCGTGTCGTTTGCGAATGGCTACGCACGTGCATATCCATTGTTTCAGTGGTTGCTGAAACCAACAGCCTTCCATTCAACTCGATTTTGACTTGTTATTGCGTTCTGTTTGTGTTGTAAAGATACAAAATATTGGAGCTTTAATCATCTTATTATTGTCCCACATTTGAATGTTGAAAGAAAATGCGTGTAAAATATAATGCATTTTTTTAAAAGTCGCGCATATGATTATATTGAATTCCGTAAAATTATGCGGATAAGTTACTCGTATTCGCAAAAATTCATTCTCTTTAAAGTGATTTCTGTAATTTTCTATAAAAATTATAGCGTAGGATGCAAACTCTTTCTTACAAAAAAATTCGCTGAAATATTCTTCTATTGTCTACATTCAACAGATTCAGGTGTGATGTAGTGGAAGTTCGTCATTATGAGAAAACCAAATTTGCACTTTTCCACAGATTTATTAGTAACGTACGACGCGTTTCAGTTCATCGAACCATCTTCGGGTA
Source organism: Hetaerina americana (assembly GCF_022747635.1). NCBI lineage: Eukaryota > Metazoa > Arthropoda > Insecta > Odonata > Calopterygidae > Hetaerina > Hetaerina americana. Next base: position 35,400,923 of record NW_027286292.1, read on the forward strand.
CAAGGCAAAATCTTGTCAATATTTTCTTGTACCTGAAGATGGTTTGATGAACTGAAACGCGTTGTACATTACAAATAAATTTGTGGGAAGGTGCAAATTTGGCTTTCTCATAATTCTTCTTTTTGTTTGTCTGCCTTTGTTTATGAAGTGGCTGTAGCCAACCATTATTCCTTGGCCACTTGATTAAAAAAAATGAGTTTACATTATATGATTCTCCACCACAGTTCAATTATAATTTCCATTTAAAATCCCATTTTTGATAGGGTTCTCATATTAATCATACTTAGGCACTGTTATCAGCGACAGAAAAACCAGGAAATTTTCTTTCTGTTCATATTTTCCACGTCGTGAGATATATATGAGAATTCGTCCACGATAGTGTGTTTAAGAAACACATTCCTATTAATAAGTCTTACTATACCTCACTAAGTAAGGCCTAATCATAATTTAAAATTGACTATTTCAATGAATACTATTTTATCATTCATCATTGTTTATTTTCACTATTCCTTACCGCACGCTTTAAATTTAACTACAATCATATAATTAATTAAGTTTCCCCCAACACCTTACTCCACCCTCCCTTGAGAATGATAGTTTAGTACGACTTAAATGTATATATACGTTGGGAACTTCTAATCTCTGGGGTCTCTCTATTTGCTTTTTATTCCTCTTGTCTGCCTCTTGTTGACTGCTATTATTTCACAATTTCCCGTATTCATACTACGGATTATTATTGTCTTCCTCTAAAAACTATGCTAGGTAGACTAGAGGATTACTTATTACTCTTTCTTACGTTTAAAAGGACATTCCTTTCACTGAATTTTTTAAGAATTCAATTAATTCCATATTTACTGATTTATTATCTTATAAATCTCTTTATGCTCATCGTTAAACTATATTACAACATTTTTGCTTTTCCCACATTCTCTCCCTAGTTAATGTTTTCAACACGTACCGATTTTAGACGTTCACACGAGTACAGAAATCCCCTGAATTTACTCTTTCGCGAACTCTTGGGCAAACATTTTTCGCATTTAAAATAACCGAACTAACATTTTCTATAAGATTAGCAATCCTTATTGTGAGCCAAAAGATTGATATACATAGCTTCTACCTTCGTATTATCTTGATTAATTAGGCGATTTCCATGCCAACAGTCTGCACCGAGTTGAATCATCCTTCCAATGAGCCTTCTTCCAAGCAAGGCAGTTTACTTGATGAAAACCGCACTTGCGTTTCCTTTGCTTTAGCATCTACCCCTCCACATCCAGAGGAGAATTGATTATCTTGGACGCAGGGGGAGCGGACGTCGGCATCAAAAGGCATTCCTTACTTATTAGGTGTGAACTGCCAAGCGCATGTCCACATCAAGTAGATTAGTTTTATACAAGGTAGAACTAAAAATTATAAATAGTTATGGTGTCTACGGCACTCCTCTCTGTAAACTCCCAAGCTATCATCCTCATTATCACGTAAACTCTTATTTTTACATCTCTCATGACCCGTTTGATTATTATTTTACTTAAATTTCCTCTCTATCTCTTCGTAGGTACATTTCCCTGAGTTATCGCCTTTGCAGAGCAACCAGAAGAGGAATTAATATTTAAGAATGTTAAGTTAACGAAAGAAAAATCATCCGGGATTTGTAAAAAAAACCATTTTTCGAATTTGGCACAATAATGAGGCCGCGATGTAAAAAAGAAAGAATTCAAGAATTCTAAAATTCAGACCAAGGCATGTCTCCGCCCCATATTCCCGTATATTTTTCTACAGAAAAATTCCATTTAGCCAAACGTTGAATAGGTCGAGGCCATTTGAGCGACTTCCTCGTCACGTGGGACAAAGGTTTTTAGACTCGGCGTCCTGGAACAATTGGAAATTCTCCCCCACAAAAATTATGCCTTGCAAGCATGATAAAGTTCTTCCATTCACCATCCCACCTCTTAGTTATCCGCCTTTAGCTTCCGTCTACTTCCTCTCCTAGCTGTCAAGTTGCTCACAGTCTTAACCCCCCGACTCGTTTTGCAAAATAGAATGTAACCTATGCCCTTCCAAACCGCCCTCTTTTCCATCTCAATCCTCCTCTGCTCATGAATTCCTTCCCGACGCTAGCGTCGGAGTGGCCTCTTTATATGTTTACATATTCCAGTATGCGTGAGGTTTTTATACTGTTTGTGTGTGTGTGTGTGTCAACAAATGTTGGGTATATTTATTACCATCCATATTGCCGATATCGCTCCTATAGAGATACCGTACCGTTGGTAACAACACCGCTTTGCTCCCACTATGCTCACTTCCCTTGTGAATAGCGATTTCATTCCACATTTTATTTGATAAGGAAATATTTAATCCCGACGTGCTGGAAAGCTATGCCGCGTTTCCTTTGCGGAAGGACGCTCTCGTTTATTTGGGTAATGGGTCAAAATTATCAGGAAGCTTACCTCCTCAAATTTTTTCTTCTGGTAGAAATGACTTCAGACACAAAAATTACATGATGAAAGAAAAAATATTTCACTGCTAACAAGTTATTAGAAAATGTATATTCCAGTATGTTTCATGGACCTCACAAGCCACAATGCATATAAATCAGAGACCTGATTCTTAGCCAATTTAGAAGGTAAATAGCAGGTGGTCACTGGATTTAATGCATAAATAATATGCTAACATCAATAAAATTATTTGCTTTAGCTCAATTTTTCGAAGGAATTTTTCAATGTTAAGTATTAAGAGAGTATTTGTAACTTCATACCTCATTACTTCATATTTTCCTTACTACTGCCGCGAACTAGTGTTCTGGCTGCCCCTGTCTACGACAAAGAAGATAGATTGATAAATAGATAGAGGTCTTTGTTTGGGCGAAATTGGGACCTAATGGCCCTTTCTTTCGAAGAAGGCGGGACGAAATCCTACGCGAGGAATCTATATCGTTATAGGAACTCGCCTTGCCATTCCTTACCTGTAGTTATCATGAACAATATTTTTTTAATCGAAAAATGTTCAAATAAATAATCTATGGAACGTAAGAACATTCACTGCAGCGTGCAAAATTCTAAGCAGGCGTGCAATCGTAGAAAGGAACTCTGCGTCAGCTTTTTCCGTCTTAGGACGAAAAAACCGATGAGGCACATTCAACCAGGATTCGAACATCCCTTGGCGCGGTTCCCACGCGAAGGAGAAATAGGAAAACCTCCGGGTAAAATTCTACATCACCGAGGATTTTCGCAATTTCGCCCAGATTTCCGTCACCAGGATCCTCACAACGGGAAGGCCTTAACCAAAGCACAAAATTGTCGTCGTCCCCGTGCCTCCACACTTCTCGGACGACCACCCCGTTCCCCATCCGACCTACCAGCAATCTCGCGGGCCGACCGGCCACGGCCTTAGTCTCGGGAGAAGACTCGTGCGGAGGAGAGGGAAAGCGGAGAGACGGGTGGTGGACAGGGGGGTTGAATCACACGAGAGAGGAAATCGGGTGATGTGGGGCGAAAATTCTCGGAAACGTCGATGCGTGATTTTTGCTTCGGATGCCTCAGCGGATTTGGGTGAGCGAGCGAGCGAGAGAGAGCGAGCCGTAAAAAAGATAATGGCTCCGGCGTATATACGCAGAGAGCGCGCTCAGTCATTCCGCCTCGGGTCCTGTACAGCGTCGACCGAAATTAGTGGTTTTCATCCAAAGTGCGCGTTTCCGGTTTGGCTCTAGTTTGACGCCGACCACTTAGCGCCACTGCCTTCAAGGGCCGGCACTTCCTCCCTCACCACCCACCCAAATCAGCACACCCACAACTCCTCGCGCGGCCACACACTCAGACGTCCCCGATGACAAGACAGGAGAGGGCTATTAGTTTTTGACTCGGTCAATTCACGCCGTTATTTCGTTTGGCGGAAGCGGCCCGGGGACTTTGATTGCGGGCGAAATGTAGGGACCGCGTACTTTGAGCACTGCGTCAAACGCACGAAACATTTGGCTCGTGATCGCGTAAAATAAGGATCTCAAATGAACGAAGAAAATTCACCCAGCATGGTTAACCGTTTTGTGAAGTGATCAGCTAACTTAAATTTCCCGGAGTGAAATCCTACAGGCAGCATGCCATGAGTATTTCCCTAAATACGAGGGCTAGGTGGAAAAAATCTTAGGAATCTCAGTAACGCCAGTCGAAATACCAGTGCCAGTACGTTCTTCCATTTACTTCGGCTCCTATTTCCTTTTCCTGTGCGACACATCTAATTTACCGGCTTGCGTAAATAATTACTTTTCCCTGGCCGTGTTATTCTTCTTGATTCTAATTATTTATGGAAAAGTCCTATTATAATGCATGATTAAAACATGTACACATAAATGAGAAAAATTAAGGCTTTCTGCATTGTTTTACTCAAGAGCTCGCCGAGTACTTTTAAATTAAGTCGTAATCTTCACGTATTGTTGATATGAATGCAATATTGGATATGCAATATGGATAGCTGGGGCGTTATTGGGCAATGGATTTGTTTGATTCAATTTCGTGAATTCAAGCGTGATGCTGTGGAAAGCGACCATAATCGAGTCGTAGTAAATTATAATGCACTTTTTCATTGTTGATGAAATATATATTTCGACCAATGTATCGGTGTTACTTAGTCATCTTCAGTTTCGATGTTGCTTTGTTATGTTCATCGCCTGAGGATTGAGAAGAAATATCGACATCTAGGTCGAAATAAATCCCATTAACGGTGGCAAAATGCATTGTTATTTACTATGAGTAGATCGGATTTGTTTGATTTGAGTTTACGTTTAGATATGACCCCTTATCGTTCGAAGATATTTAGTCACACAGTGCTACTTTCACCCGAGGTAATGAAGGAAACCTGTAGGCCCCATCTGTAGCATTCGATTGTCATTTTCAACATCAAGATCGCAGAATAAAAACTCAAACCAAGACCGCTGTAAGTATGGAATTATCAAAAAAGGTCACTCTTTAAGTATTGAAAAATCAAGGACAAAAATGTTGCAGCATTAAAAGTGTAATCTTACCATTTTCAGAATAAGTGTAAGTGTATGGAAATTCATGATGGTCTACTGAATAGAAGGCATGTTTTGGGTGGTCCATGAAAACTGTCACACATCATAGCGAGCTCCTTGAATCACGTGAACTAAGGTTCAGCTCTCATTACTCAGCATCATTTCTTTCTTCAGTTTTTTACAAATCCTATCCTCAAATATATAGTTCAATATGGCCATTCCCAACTTTTTGTAAATAGATACCTGAAGCGGCATTAGGAATCACATGAGACGAGGCAGTACTACCCAGAGTACTCTTTTTCTTAGATTATGGCGTCCCTGATCTAAAACCCGGAGTATAAATTATACTATTAGATGGAGTGAATCGTACTTCCAGTTTCCACAGTATTGTTCCGTTCCTGAAAAGCACATGGCATATTACTCGTAAACGGGATTACGAACTGATTTTTTCGAGCGATGACATCCTACCACTCAATATGTCACAATTAAAGTAACTTGGAAGTTCAAAGATCCAATTTTGGACCTCGAGTTTGGTTAGGGTGAGTTTTGTTCAATTAGTTATTTCGTCCGAAAATTATCCGGAAAATGATGAATACCATAACTCAAATATAAGTTGAATTTCCCTCCCCTTACTATTTCATGTAATAAATGCACTGCAACTTTTTTTGGAAGCTCGTTTTACTGGATGGGCATTAGCATGCGACCCAGTTAATTTTAATTCCGCGTGTATTATGGTATTCATCACAACTCACGAGTAAATGTGGAAAAATAGGTAATCACGCACCTCACCTGACCGATAATACGTATCGACGTATCTATCGATCGTATGCACTCAAACGTCCAACTTAATGTCTAATATTTAGGCTATTTACAGCGAATTTGAAACGACGTCAACATAAACAAATATTTCTATTGCACATGGAGCATTAATTTGACGGATGACCAAATTTCATGCGTAAATACAAAGTGCGCAAATCGATTGAAACATTATTAGGGTTCATATAGTGTAAACACATGGTCATCGCTTTCCCAAAGAGGGCTCTTATTTATCTTTACCGCATATCCTAAAAAAATGAAAGCATTCATCGATAAAAATGAGGAATACACAAAAATAAAACTTGAAAACATGTGCTGAGAGAAAATGGAGTGTCTGAAGTAAATAACTATTTAATTCACCCTCACATGGGTTCTTATTATTTGTAAAATTGGTGTCAGGCAATGTCGACTCTGACAAAAATCTTTTGTTATAAAATGAATAAATACCAGCTATTCATTTTACAAATAATTTTTAATTAGTTTTACGGTATAAATACCAATCAGATTATTTATTGAGAGAATTGCAATCCCATACACTCTATGGTTACCTTCGTAAAATTACCAGATAACCTGCTATTAACCTATTTTGGAGGGATGGTAGCTATTTATGGCGTTTTATATTAGCAAAACCGTTGAATTTCTAATTCAAGAAATGATTAAAATAGGGTCAGTTGCTCATTGTCATTTGCAAATATTTTAATACCTACCATCCATGCTTCAATCAAAATATGAACTTCCTGAAAATACATAAGGTTCAGTAAGTGGAATGCACAAACTATTGCTCCATAATTTTAGCGGGAATATTTTGAAAAGTTTTTTTAAAAGTGAATGGTTTTCTATAAATGTGCAAACTAGTTATTTTTTATTTACTATGACACCCCCAGATTTATTGCATCAAACTTGACCAGTTACAACCAAACTTACTATATAAGGTAATATTCGCGATATCATTTCTTCTCCGAATCTCATTCGATGGTACCTTAGTACTCACTAAAATAACATCAATGTCAATATGACGTCTAGCATAGTTTATAATAGTGATTTGGAGCAAGATAAGTTTCGATTATATACATTCAGATGCCGGAATATAAGTTACCATACTCCAAAACCTCCAGGAGAGTCAAACCCGGAGGATCCTTGGACAATTTCCCGCAAATTCCATATCGTCACCCTCTCCCCCACCTACTTTGTTCCCCACACGACCTGTGAGAAACTTGTTTTCAATGAAATATAAGTTTGTTCCCATGAATTCAGTCGACGTCTTTCTTGGAACCCTCCCCCAATCGCTATCACTCCCCATTCCGTGCTTCCTCCCACCTCTCCCCCCACGCCGCCTTATTCCCTACCCCTCCACTCCCGGCCCTCCCACCCTCCTCCCTCCCAACCTTACAGACATTACGCTGCCAAAACAATCCCCCATCGGCTACCCACACTTCCCAAAACTCCCTTCTTCCTCTGTAAACCAAGTGCAAATAATAAGCTAAAACATGCCCCATAATGAATGACGAAATAGGTTCAATGCATTGGCATGTTGAATTATTACTGACCATGTAACTTGCTTTTGAATAATTGAATTTACACAATACTCAAGCACTCATGAAACACATTATTCCGGAATTAGTGTTTTCTACTGTGGTCTGGGTGAGAAACAAGTAAAAACAAAGAAAAGTAAGATCGGGCGTTTAAGGTTAATTTGAGGCATTGGAAGTTTATTCAAACACTAAATGATATATATAATTAGAGTATTAAAGGCTACTCATTTGATATAGAACACAGTAGTACGTATTGTATCATATCACTGTGAGTCAAAAGTAAATACTAAGATGAATGATATTTCGATATCAACGAAACAGTAAAATATTTATCACGGTAGTTTTTGATAATGGGAGATAACTATTTTTCTTTCATACATAACTCCTTAGTTTTTGCTCCTTATCACACAGTGCAAGGAATTTAAGGTATAAATAATTTGCTTTCCAAAAAATGTCAGACACATTTATTTTACACCAATACTTGTGTATGCCATGATGAAATGAGAAACTGAAAAGTAGGAAGCGAACAAAGCGGAAACCAAAGATGTGAAATCTGTAAGTGCTCATCTGAATATTTCGCCAATAGAAAAATCCCAGTGTCCATAGAGAGGGCACCATTTTAACGGAATCTGCTTAACACCACCATACCAATGGCAGTTTGTCACTGAAGTGAGTTCAAGTTTTTAGCCCTAGGTCCACGAGTACAAGAATAAGATTATGAAAACTATTACTGCCCAAAATGACGTGCTCATATAATTTACGAAGTTACTTACATTTACTTACTTAGTTAGTTACTTACTTAGTTACTTTCACTCTCGCCAGTATTATTCATACTATTTCTACACATATATCCTTGGCATCACTGCAAACGAAAGGCCCATGGTATTCTTATTCGTCCTGGATTTCTCTCCTCGATATTAAAAATTGGTCTACAGGTATATGAAGTCGTGGCATCAACCTAAAATACCAAATTCGATCTTTTGGTTCAGCATCAAAGTAAATTGATTTAACCAGCGCATTTAATGACTTGACTTCTATTTTATTTCCATGAATAATTGCAGGATGCCATTCCCCGCGCTTTCGCCTCTCCCGTCCGCTGCCTCCTCATTCGACCTCAGAGCCTTCTTCCCGTCGCCCTTCACGTTCCCGACAAACTCCCTAGCATCATGTTTCACGGCGTGGAGATTTCAGTGAGGGAAAAAGGAAGTGCAGGGAGCAAGGTGTTCCCGCCTTCTATGGTCTCAATAAAGATCCCGAAGAAATGAAAAATTGTACACACGAAATCTGCCCCATTCTTGTCCCATACTTGAAATACCTATCGGGAGCGATTGGTCGGATTATAAAGCAAGTGTAAGATTAAAAATTAATTTTAATGCCATTCGAATTAAAATTTTAAAAAACGTTCACAGACATTGGGGAACATAATTAGCGAGTGTGCTTTAAAGAAATTATATTTAGCAATTGAGAGAGGAAATAACCCTAATTTAAGAAAACAAAAAAGAAGTAGCGGACTTTGGGTAATGGTGAAAAATAAATAGCGGTCATTATAAATAAATCGTAAGCAAGCGCGGAGGTACGAAATGAAACATACGCAAATTCAAATAAATGTTCGCCAAGATGCACATGCTGGAATGTTACAAGGTAAAGTACCATCGAATACATGGGCAGAGAAATTTGTAGAGGCTTGATTATCGCTGAGATATTCATTCATTGAGACCACTCGCTTTCTTAGTCATTACAAAGCTCACACGTGCCATGATTTGGCGAAGGATTCACAATTTCTGACATTCAAATTTACTCAACCCTCTCTCATTGGCCTGTGTGTTGGAAAAACGCGAGTGCAGTGCACTTATATTTTTCCTAGCAGTATTGCCTCGATTTCCTTCCGCACAGAGTCGTTCAAATTGCAAACAGTTATACGGGATCGGAGCTAAGCATTTGAATGGGAAATATTTTACCATCCCTATTTCACAGCAAGGAAAGTGCAAAGAATTGAAAATTGCACCATTTCATTCCTCCACAACTTCTTCCCCCCCCTCCCCTCTCAGAATATCTATTCACCTTCCCATTGCTGTTTCGTTATTTTCCAGGGCGCCAGTCCCATTTCTCCTAGCGATCCCCGGGAACAAAAACTTTAATGACTCGCTTTCGCGTGCACATCCGAGGGCAACTCTCCATCTACTCTCTCCCTCTCCTTCTCTCTCTCTTTCTCTTTGTGTCTTCCTCTCTCTTCGAAAGGGGGCGATGAGACCGGCGGGGGAGAGGGGTTTGGGGGCCGGGACGGCAAAGGCGAAGCACGATCCGACGCCCTCTCACCCCCACTTTTGCATACTCCAACCCACACACGCGCCCCTCGCCCCCACTGCCCATCCTCCCTCTGCTCCCCAACCCCCGCTCCCTCCCCCGTCCCCTCCCCGCCCTGCGGCTCCCTCTCTCGCCCCCACGGCCTGATCAGCGGGGGACGAGGCGAGGCTCATTTGCCGGGAGTGCGCATCACTCTACGCCACCGTCAAATTCCCGAGAAGAATGGCTCACATCGATTCGTTGCTGCTATAACTGCCCACCCCCTCCCCTCCCTCTTCTGTCTCTCCCCCATCCCGCCTTCCCCTCTACGCCCCCCTCCCTATCACCTTCTTACACACACCTCTCCGGAGCCCTTCTCCCCCCCCTCTCCCCCCTTCCCCATCCGTCCCCCTACGCACACCCTCTTTCCGTTTCCTAAGACGCCATATCTCCGCAGGGACACTTCAACGAGAGACGCAGAGAATAATGCCGCCGCCACCACGCACTCCCTCCTTCCCTCCCTTCCAACCCCTCACCTCGGCCCCCTCCGCATTAGTTTGAATTCGTCAACCGCGTCGAAGCGGAGGGCGGCTTTCGGAAGATTTGGATCCTTCCCCATCGTCTAATTCCTCGGGAGGTCTTTTTTTTATTTTTTTTTCCGCTGTGGAGGAATTCCCTCCTTCCTCAACCGCCCGCCGCCAACCTCCCGTTCTCTCGTCCCCAAGTGACGCGTCACGGAATGAGTGAGGGGGCCGCTGGGACGATGTCTCCCGGAGGCGGACTGTTCCGTGGACTGCCACCGCCTCCACTTGCCTCCGACGCCTCCACTTGCTGCCGCCGGCGAGGGTATTGTTTCGCAAATGGAGCCGAAATTGGGGTAACTCTGGTTGCGAAGCCATTCCCATCCTTCCGATTCCGTCCTGGCCCGCACGAATAAGGGTCCTTTGCCCCAGCCGCTTCACGTGCGCGCGGTGCACATGAACGTCTGACCCCTGGGTTCGGTCGGCGGCGATGATTACTTCGTGGGTCAGAACAGAAACTGACACAAATACGCACGAGGCGACAGCTCGAACTGCGACACAGTCCGAGGACGCTGACCGTTGTCCCTCGAATCGCTCGCATTCGACGATCCCGTCAATACTTCTTGAGACTTGATGCGACTTTTACCGATTATGCCCTATATGCATTCATAAGCTTCACCCCTTCATGTGAAGTACTTGGGGGAAAGGGTCAGTACGGGAGCCAGTGTACTTGCTTCCCTCCACGAGGGCCCGGATTCAAATCCCGGCGGTAGCTGTGTCTAAGGATACCTTCTATGATGATAGCTGCTATGTCCCCAGTAAAATCGCATGACTGATACCTACGAAGTTCAATCCTGCCTTCAAATAAACAGGTTTCAATAGGGGTCACATCCTAGGTTACGTCGCGAATGTGAGATGATTTGTGTCCCATGTTGGCAAGTTTTTTTTGCGGAGGAATTACATTTTTCTTATAAAAACTCGTGAAACTTACTGCAAACCGATATTTGGAAGGAAATTCAATCACTGTAGGAAAAAGAAATACCCGTAACTGGGACCGCGAGGTTTGAGTTTTGTGATCCACGGCGAAACAGGACGTAAGGAACGAATCGATTTGAAAAAAAACTATTTTTTCATTGAATCAATATATATATATATATACACACACGAGGGTCATCCGGAAAGTAGTACCCGTTCGTGAAATAAAGACACAAAAGTAAATATTAACAAACATAAAAAATTTTATTTGAAAGAGGATACTTTAAACTACTTCTCAACATAATCTCCAAGCAAATTAAGGCATTTGTCATAACGTGTGACAAGTTTCTGTATTCCTGCTGCATAGTCCTTCGCCGCCAGCTCATTGAGATACGCGAGGGACCCATCTTGCACAAATTTTTGCATAATGCAGATGGTGTTTAACAATTTCATGAACAATTGTTCGAGAAACATCGGGAAAATGCTCACAGATGTCATCAATTGTGACGCGCCGATCGTTCCTCACGAATTCGTCAACTGAGCTCACCAGTTGGTCTGTAATGACAGACGGTCTCCCCGAACGCTCATCGTCGTGTGTGTTCCCCCTCCCCATGTTGAAGTTACGACACCACCGCCGAACAGACGACTCATCCATTACATTGTCTCCATACACCTCCTTTAATTGGCGACGAATATCACATGGGCGAACGTTTCTTGCATTGAGGAATTTAATCACTGCCCTCACTTCACAACTGGCGGCGTTCTCAATTTTTTTAAACATTGTAAACAATCACAGAAACAACACAGGCAATGCTAGCGTCACGCAACTTGGCTCAGAGAAGGCAGACAAGCCACTGAAGCTATCTGACCTCGTCCAGCGGCTACTCGCGTCGTCAGCACTTCATGCGGCACGAACGGGTACTACTTTCCGGATGACCCTCGTGTGTGTGTGTGTGTGTGTGTGTGTGTGTGTGTGTGTGTGTGTGTGTGTGTATATATATATATATATATACACACACACACATCTCTCCTGATTCTATCACTCCATATTAAGAAGTTAATTTACATTAGACAAAAACTACAAACAGTATCTATCTCTTTCTTGTTCATGACACACAACCTGAGTAGGTATTGATTGAGGGTTTACGTACGAAATATAGTGCACACTCACAATTGAGATGCACTCATTTTCATAAACATTCTCAAAATTCATTTATACATTTTAACTATTACTTGCTTTTTAAGTGATATACACAGTGAAAATGGATCGCACAGTTTGTTACATTTGTCTGAGCACTTATTGCCATGATCTGATACCATAAAGAAGATGTAATTCTAAAAATCACAGCCAGTAATGAAGTAGTTTATGAATAGGTGGACTGATTAGTTGATCAAATTTAACCAGTTGTGCAATGTTCAATAAAAGATTGCAATAATTTTCTCATCTCTTTCAAAATCATCTGTTAAGAGTCTCTAATGAATTTACCATAGCAATGCCTGATGATGTTATACTAAGCAACAGACGCATAAAAACATATGAATGTTATTCTGTTCATAGCAACCAAATGTGAATGAAACCAAATGGATTATAGATGAATACACAAAGTTAGTATATTCATAGATGTTACCAAAGAATTAATGAATGAATAGAAATAAACTTTTTATATAAAGTAGGAATGCACCCACTTCTGTGGTAAAAAAGGTACTTTAACCTCACCCCCACACTACTATGGGAGAAGACTGAGATAGGAAGCTGGATGAATGAGAAATTTAAAAAGGAGGAAGGAAATAGGTGAAGCTGAAAAAGAGATAAAGGTAAAGAAAATAAATTTCGAGTGTGAAGGAAACAATATTAAATTGTATTTTAACAATTGGAATGGTGGAGGATGGATGGGACATGAGAATGAGCATGAAAAACATGCTCAAATGAAATCCCAAGCATAGTCTGACTGTATTAGTACAATTTGGTGGGTTACATGTGCTTGAACTTGATTCTGTTCAATATAGTACCCACCACAGACAACTACAATTGCTTGGTTATTTGATAGGTACATTTTTGTCATTTTTTTGTAAACATACAGAATATTTTATGTGGGTGGAAAAATAATAATTATTTTGTAAACATACAGAATATTTTATGTGGGTGGAAAAATAATTTTGAAGATTTAAAAATCAAGAGTTACTTATTACGGTTTTTCAATGAAATATAGTAATTCAGTTATTTTTTGTAGCCACTTATCAAAATGTCCCCTTGATGACCATAGATTGGGTATCTAAGGTTTGATATGGTAATTTTTTAAAATCTAATTACTTTGATACAGGTTATTTGCTCAGAAAATAAATTAGGATTTATCCGTTAAAACATAATTAAATAAAATAGAAAAATTTATATATATATATATATATATATATATATATATATATATATATATATATATATATATATATATATATACATTCAAACACGAAATCCCGCCAAACGGCGAATAAATACTCATATATACAGAAACAGATATAAGGAAAAGGGATAGGAACACATATAAAGGACGAACACAATAGAGGTGGGGAAGGCGGAATCGAACGGATCACAAGAGTAAAAATATTTCCTCAACCGGGACTCGAACACCGGATCTTTCCACTTGCCGGGCGGATGCTCTTAACCACTTGAGCTATGGTTCAATTTAGTTTTATTCGGTCTAGTATGTTACACTGCTAGTGTTTACATTGTACACATTGTCAGCTTACAGATTATGGTTACAGAGTATTTTTTTTTCTTACTATGGTTACACACTTACATAGACATAAATTCATATACATTGCATGAAACAATTGTGACCATGAACAATACTGTTGAAGGAAATAATAAATGCAGGGTTCACAAAATATAGAAGGAAATATTTGCATTAGCAGCGGAACATTAGATTTGGTTGGGATTATTGATAGCTTTGAAGCACAGTTATTCAGAAAAACAACTTTTTAACCACGGACGAAGTGTGTCCGGTACCGGGGGCAGCCACATCCGTTCCACCAATGCTTGCATGCCTTTAGCGGAATGTTTATTCGCGGTTCTCATCTGTGTGAATTCCACGATTAGGGTGGTCATTATGAAGGATTTAAAGCTCGGAAAGAGCCGAAAGTTCAAGGTGATCAGATTCATGTCGGTAATGGCACCACCACCGAACACGTCCCAGGTTTTATAGATCTTTTTTAGAGCTTCCCATTCTCTGATTTTATCGTTGCATCCAAGGATGAGATGCGCGACGTTGTCTATTCGACCGCATGACGGACAAAGGGGCGAATCGGCTAGCCGAAGGTGGTGCCTCACTTCCCTCGTCATGACTGTGTTCGCGATTAGGTTAAACATTCCACTACGTGCCTCATCGTTCGCCCTGCTGGTCGCCCAGTTTTTCCAAGAAATCGTTCTTTTGGATCTATTTTGTTGCTGCTCGGTAAGCGCTCTGACATACAGGGTCTTCACTCGAATTGCTTCTCCATCTCGCAGGAGAGAAGCGACTTTTTTCGTTTCATCAAATGCCCTCCGGTGGCATACGTCGCGCGCGAGTTCCTGCCACGCGTCCTTGAGGAGTGCCTTGCGCCACGCGTCGTCACCGCCGAGGATGCGCAGGCTAAGCTTCGCATAGACCACCTTCGCCTTTAGAGCTGTATCGGTTAAATTGAGACCACCCTGCTCAAACGGGCCATAGAGCTGGTTTCGGGACACTTTCTTTACGTAGCCATTCCAGATCATTTGGTTGGACACTCTAATAAAGTATGCGTTGTATTTAGTGGGTAAGGGCCAAAGATGGGCCACATACCATATCCTTGGGAAGACAATCTGGTTGAGGAGGCGGACGCGGGTCACGATCGGGAGGGAAGGGAGTGAAAGCTTTCCAACACTCCATTTTACATGATGGTCAATAATTCCCCAGTTTCGCTCAATCGTGGGAGCCAACTCCCTCTCCCACCAGAACCCCAAGATTTTGAGCGAGGGCGCTTCTGACCAACCGATGGAGGTCGAGGGCCGGTCGCCCTTCAGCAGCAAAAACCCGGATTTCCGGTTATTGAGGAAGATACCACCCTGCTCATATGACGTTAATATGTCGTGGGCTAGGGCCATGTGGGACGGGTCGTCTACGAAGAGCGTTATGTCGTCAGCGTATGCGACGCCCAGGCAGACGGCGCCGTGACGACGTACCCCGATTCCACTGCTCTGTAGTCGTCTGAGTATGGGGTCTAAGGCAAGGGCGAACAGCAGCATTGACAGTGGGCAGCCCTGCCGAACGGAGTTACTGACGGGGATGGGCGGCGATGTGGCATTGTTTATCCTAATTATAGAGTATGTTCCGTTATACATCGTTGATACGGCACGAATGAAGTACTCGGGGAAGGCCATCTTCTTGAGCACGGTGAGAATCCATTCGATCCGGACCAGGTCAAATGCTTTCTCAAGATCGATAGCCACCAGTGATAAAAAACGATCGCCATACAAGGGGGCGGAAAAAATGATGTCGCGGATTAAAAGTGCTGCATCGAAAATGTTTCGCGTTTTCGACACGGCGTACTGGGATGGAGAGAGGACGATGTCGGCAGCAGCCGTCATTCTACATCGTAGGACGTGCGCCAATATTTTATAGTCTGCGTTTAAAAGGGCGATTGGCCTGAAGTCGTTGAACGACTTTGGCCGCGTCTTCTTTGGTATAAGCGTTATCACGGCGGTCCTCTGACTTGCAGTCAGAGAGCCGCTAGCTAAAATGCAGTTAAAAAGGTGGGTTAAAATAGGTTTTAAAACATCCCAGTACGCTAGATAAAATCCAAAGGGTAGGCCGTCCAAACCGGGTGCTTTGCCCTTCGGGAACATGGAGGAGACGCAGTCCAGTTCGTCTGAACTTATGTCTCGACAAAAATCGTCTTTTTGATCTGCGGGAAGCGTAGGGAGAGGGGGGAGAGGGGGTGCGTCTCCCTCCTTCCATGGAGGATACCTGTTAAAGGTGTTTTGAAAGTGCCGGCCCGCTTCCTTAAGGAGGTTGGTGTCACCGGCGGCAGATTCTCTGACAGGGATTCTGTCTATATCGGAGCCAGAGTTGGATTTCATCCAGCGCCGAAGCTCAGATAGCGTTAGGGGGCCCCCTTTATCCGTGTCCAGTTCTTTTTGCCACTGTTGGGGAGCGTATTTTTGGAGCTCGTGGCCAAGGATAATTTTTTTTAGGGACAACACTTGGGCGTGGAAACCCTCCGGCGCCACATCCTTACGCAGGAGCTCTTCCAGCGCTCGGCGGTAGAAGGAGATGGTGTAGTTCTTTTCCCTACGCCACTCGAAAGTTTGCCTTTTGATGTGGGTGACAATGCGGGGTTTGAAAACCTCGTCCCACCATAGAGCGAGGTTTGCACCGGGGCGGAGTGCCGCGATCAGTGCACACACCCGGGTGCGGATAGAATCACGACGAGTCGCGTCCTCCAACACGCGGAGGTCCATGCGCCACAAGGAGCCGCAGCGGTGGACGTGCGCGCCCGGGGTTGTGTCCGGGCACGTAACTCTCATGATCACTGCGCAGTGATCAGAGAAGGACACCGGGAGGGTGTCCACTGTCTGGACATCATTCTTAAGGGATGTCGAGACGAAGAGGTAGTCAATCCGCGTCCGAGAGTTAGGCCCTGATCGCGTGAAGGGGGCGGGACCGGCGCAATAAGAACGCACTGCGTCAATCGCTCCAATGGAGTCGAGCATCAGTGAGAGCGCCCGGCTTGGATAGTATGTCACGTTATCCCTGTTCGAGGCACTATCCTCTCGGCGGTAGATAGTGTTAAAATCTCCGCCCAATATGGCCTTCCCCGAGAAGGAATACAGGTAGGGGAGGAGAAGTTCATTGAAATATGTTTCGCGCTCTGCCCTCGCGCGCTCACCGGAGGGAGCGTAAAGGTTTGTGATATGGATACCATTCACGATAACGGACGTTATTCGGCCCGAGGGGTGGCGGCGAACATGAGAGAACGGAATGCCATTTCGGACTAGGGTGGTGGTGCCAGAATGACTTTCGGCGAAATTGCCGATAGCCTGAAAGATGTTCGCATCCCAGACTATGTCCTCCTTTACCTCTTGAAGGAGGATTACATCAGCCCTAAGGTCGCGGAAAAAACGTTGGAGGACTGCAATTTTTAAAGCGCTATAAACGCCAGCAATATTAAGCGAAATAATATTCATTGGTGGAATGAGAGGACAGCTATGGGCACCGGACATCACTTACCAGAGTCCTGGTCATGGCTTACGTCGCTTCGGTCGCGGCTCGAACCCGGGCGACGAGTGCTTCGCCGCTTCCCGGGACGCTTCGTCCGACGGGTCGACGATCGAGGTCTCGAGTTGTCCCCGCATACCTCCCTTCCGACCTCGTCCGAAGAGGAAGACCCAGCCGTGGTCTCTACGAAGAGCGGGTTACTCGGCGGCATTCCACGGGGGGCCCTGTTCGAGCGAGCAGAGCTGTGGGCCGTCCCAGCCCAGGAGGTGGCCTCAGGGGGGGGCGGGGTGGCGGACTGGTGGTCTTCTGCCGAAGGGGCCCCATCGGGAGAAATTAGAGGAGACCGGTCGAATTGGTCCGCCTCTAGAGGAGCCCTGGGAAGATCGTCGACACCTTGGCTGTCCTCAAAGGAGAATGAGGATGGAATGTCTGGGATTGTTGACGTCGACAAGGTTTTGCTCGTACATGTGTCAACTTCCGCGGCCGGTGATACTTTCTTGATTTTCCGTGACACCGTAATCGAGGGGCCCGCCGTTGAGGAAGGGGGACAGTCGTAATCGGATACATCCTCCCCCGCTGTCACCCGTGATTCTCGGGGAGTTGGAAGCCCGTGCAGCAAGGATTGCGGGAAGAACGCATCGTTGGCGTGGCCAGAGAAAGGAAGGACGCAGGATGATCTGTCCTCTTTTGACGGGGTCACGGAGATGGGGGCTGGTGGTCGTGAGTGTGTATCCGAGCTGGTAGGGACCGCAGCTTGATCAATGCTCGAAATCAGCAGTGCAATGTCGTCCGTCCTCTTCTTCTTCGGATCCCTTTCTTCCGTTGACGACTTTCGTTCCCTCTGAAGTTTCCCTCCGAGTGGAGGGGGATGCGGGGGTTCGGCGGGAACAGCTGGGGGCGCACCCTCGATAAGTATCAGGGACCGCGCCCTCTCCTCCACAGCCATCTCGGGCTCATCTATCTCTTCGGCGGTGTTCGGATTGGAGGCCAAAAACATTGCCTCCGCATAGCTCTTCCCTCCCTGGTTCCGAGGGCAGGTCTTGCGCTCGTGGCCTTCTTGGTTACAACGGGCGCAGGTGCGGCGCTGACCCTCGTAGATGATGATGGCCCGGTTGCCGCCGATGTGGAGGTACGAGGAGATATTTCTTTCGACCGTCATCCGCACCACTCTCGTACCTGTCAACACGCGTGCCAATTTGTCGCCCTCCCACCTGTTCTCCCACGAGCGATGGATTTTTCCAAATCGTTGAAGCTCGCCTGTTATATCTTCTAATGGGGTCTCCACGGGGAGACATAGAACCCTGACATTACAAGGGCTACCGGAGGTCTCGTCAATGGTAATCGTCGTCCTCGGATCAATTTTGGATGGAAACGGTAGTTTTCGTGGGATAAGATCTAGAATCCTCTTCATAGTAGCTTCAGTTGCCAACTTCAGGAATACCAAATGGCGGTTATATCCAAATTGGATCGCCACAATCTCTTCGGGTGTGAGGCCCAGCGACTCTAGTGTAAAGAGGTGGACCTCCAACGGAGTAGGGGGTTTCGCCTTCTCATCAACTTGCAAGGCGAGCGTGTTTACGCGACGTACGACCATTTTGAAAGAAATCAAATGGAGCACGCCAGCGCCAAGAAAAGAAGAAGAGCGCACTGAAAGCACTCCAAGAAGGAAAGAAAGAAAAAAAAACACTCACGAACGCTCCCTCCCCGCCACACGCACCCGGCGGTAGCAAATAAAAAGGAGCCTAAGCTCTACACCAGGAGTCAAGGTCAGTCTTGATCCAGTAAACAAAACAAAAGTACGGCCTTCCCGGCGGAAGAAGTCGAGAGTCAAACTGCACGCTTCTTGATGAACTAGGCGGTCAACCGCCGCTCGAAACAAAACACGATCGGAACCTCGATTTCCGAGAGACTCCGGCAGTGCCGCTCTCCAAACCCCGGCGGCCGAAGCCTCGGACGCCGGCGAATTTTAGACACTCGGTGAACACAGGCACGTCCTGCTATCGAGGCAGCTATCGAGGATAGTCAATTTACCCTGAGATCCGTGGGTCTAATATGTCGCCAAGCGCCCCGATTCTTTCAGCCAAGAGATGGCGTCAGGGGGCAGTTTCACCCACCAAAGGAGAAATAGACAATACACAAGGAAAGGAAAGGACAGTGGGTTAGAATTCATACAACATCATACAGGAAAGGAACAGTGCGTTTCGTGGCACGCATAGCCAGAAGAAAGAGATGAGCCACATTGGCCAAATACACATTCAAACACGAAATCCCGCCAAACGGCGAATAAATACTCATCTATACAGAAACAGATATAAGGAAAAGGGATAGGAACACATATAAAGGACGAACACAATAGAGGTGGGGAAGGCGGAATCGAACGGATCACAAGAGTAAATCGTCCTTTATATGTGTTCCTATCCCTTTTCCTTATATCTGTTTCTGTATATATGAGTATTTATTTTCCGTTTGGCCGGATTTCGTGTTTGAATGTGTATTTGGCCAATGTGGCTCATCTCTTTCTTCTGGCTATGCGTGCCACGAAACGCACTGTTCCTTTCCTGTATGATGTTGTATGAATTCTAACCCACTGTCCTTTCCTTTCCTTGTGTATTGTCTATTTCTCCTTTGGTGGGTGAAACTGCCCCCGGACGCCATCTCTTGGCTGAAACAATCGGGGCGCTTGGCGACATATTAGACCCACGGATCTCAGGGTAAATTGACTATCCTCGATAGCTCAAGTGGTTAAGAGCATCCGCCCGGCAAGTGGAAAGATCCGGTGTTCGAGTCCCGGTTGAGGAAATATTTTTACTCTTGTGATCCGTTCGATTCCGCCTTCCCCACCTCTATTGTGTTCGTCCTTTATATGTGTTCCTATCCCTTTTCCTTATATCTGTTTCTGTATATATGAGTATATATATATATAGTATATATATATATATATATATATATATATATATATATATATATATATATATATATATATATATGAACCTATTAAACGTGTTCCATAGAAACATGTTCATAGACTTCACATAATTCAAATCAAATTACCTCTAAGTAAGAGTATCACGGTGTTCGGGATGGCGTGGCGCATCGTGATGGTGCTATAGCTAATGTACTGGCTTCCCGCCGCGTTCGAATCCAAAGATCTTTTTAAGTGGTACACCAATTCCTGCTTGAATTGGAGAGCACTTTGAGTGAGTACGCCGTTCTACGTTGGGACTTGGTACTGCGGACCCCTTGGTGCCTTTCATTATGAATAGACTTATGCCGACGCCGGGTTTCTCTCCACTCGTCCTCCTTACCCAACCATCCCTAACGGCGCAAATTACCTCAGCTGTTGGTCGTCTCCACTAAAGATACTAAAGGGATGGTTGTAGTGGCTTTCCATCCCAATTGTCCGAGTTCGAATCTCAGTAGTGAGCAGGGTTTCCCACTGGTACCCCCAATCCTTACTGGAGTGCTCTTTGGAGACAATTTTAAGTGAAGTACGTCGTCCGTCAGACGGGAGGTTAGGCTGTTGACCCCTAGGCACCTTTCGTTAACAGTGGGCTGATACCGATGGCGGGTTTCTTGCCACCCTTCTTCCATTTCCCGATTATTCCACCCCGACCAAATTACCCACTTATTCCTAATGGCTAAAGTGACCTTGGCTGTCGGTCGCCTCCCACTAAAAATTATCACAACAACCGTTACTAAAGTGTATCACAAATGTGTTCAGGATTACAAGCTGATGAAACTCGAATCCTGATTCAATGGTAGAGGACTGTAAAAACCACCTGAACAAAATCAAACAGCTGATAGAAAATGAATACCTATTAAAAAATAATAAGCCCTTTGGCAAAGTATAAACAGAATTTAATGTAAACGTAATTCACGTTAAACGAACATATAAAACGTGCCAAATTGTATATCAATCAATCTCGTATTATTCACAGTGGGAGAGGCTATAGGTTACCTGTTTTGTGTCCGCTTAAGTTACTACGGTGTTTGTAGTCATAAAGTAAATTTTCTATAGTATTGTTCTATTTTAGGTATAGCCATAACTAAATTCCAATAAAATTACGAAACAGAATTTTAAGTTTAACGAATAATCGAATATTTTTACGAGAAATAATTAGGAAAAATTTCATTGGAAGTAAAACTGGGAGAACGCAGCCCTCGAAGTAAAACAATTGACAATATGGTACCAAACTAAAATTTCAAATATGATGAAACACGTACCTCCTTGTTGTTGTTTACAACAGTGATGACGAAATTCGTGAGGTAAAGGACTCTAAACTTTTAAGAGTCAACATATAATGCTGTTTATTGACAATATATAATACAGGGAATAATATTACTATTAATGCCATAAATAGGCCATTTTATTTAAATATGTGGGAAGGCAGAGGCAGATTTTAGCTGAATTTCGAAGAGGTAGAGGAAGTCAGCAACGGAGATATTGAAAGGCAGTGGGATGTTGAGGTAGTGATAGCACCGAGAGCGTTTTACAAGCGGCAAAGAGGAAGGAGTGCAATAAACTTTTGGAAAGGAATGAAGGCAGGTAGAAAGTATGTAAGAAGATGTACCTGTAAATTAATATTTGGCAAACGAGAGGAAGTCTATTTGATGCCAACGAGTGACAGTTTTTCGAACGCCTCTAAAGTCTACTTTTTACGAACACATTGCCTCATATGAACGAATGAATTACCTTTACTACAAAAAAATCATCGTTACTCGATGCAAAGAAAATTTTTTCCCGTCCTTCTCAAAAAAAATACGCGAGATATGTCCTTTTATGACTGTCAAATTTAATAAATGTATGCATTGAGCCCAAAGAAAGGGGAGGCCAACTTATTTTGATGTTTCATTGCTTTCGACACGACGCAAAATTTGGTACCTGAGTGGCAAACTTTTTCCCTACTTTAAAAATTCAGATTAAATCTCTTAGATTGGGAGCGGATATTTTTCGACGAAATGAATTTCATTGAAAGATTATGAAAAAGTAACGCATCAATGATATTACTCTAATAAATCAGCCTGCGAGAATGTGCCGAATCGGTTGTTCTCCATTCAAGCCATGTACATTCCTCACAGTCACCAAATATTTCATCTCCAATTTTCCACCTCCCCTACCCTTTTTTCCTTCATCTGGACTCATTCTCACATAGCGTCATCTAGTTAATCTATACAAATCTTCAAGTAATTATAATTAAAAAGTACCTTTTTTTCTCCCTCTTCTTATTCACTTTTTAGATGTTTGAAGACTGATTTTTTTTTTCAGTTTACTATCAACTTTGGAATCAGCAAAATAAAACAACGCAGTTTGTACCAAGAGGCCATAGAGAGCGTGTAAAGAAACCTTAAGTCTAGAATCTCTTGTAATTCCTAAAAACATATTATGATAATTGATTAATTCAATTATGAACAGAAACATTTTGCAAAGTTATTTCGCTCCCTATGTTTACTACTTCCGGCGCATGAATATCATTCACGAGAAGAAGGGAGAGCATATCGAAAGAATCCGAGGAATTGCTAAATACCTGTATCAGCGGTGACTACGACACACATTTCAAAGTGGTAGAAGAATATTTTTCTTAATATTTTTCGCAGTAGTTACCCAAGGAGACAGTGGTGTTCCGCGTGAACGTTTGGTGATGTGCGCCATGTCTTGATCTCATTGTCCCCAGCGCCAAGGAAATAGTGGTTCTTCACCGGAATAAGTTGCTTCTAAGGTTTGGCATTGTTCCAAACATTTCTGAGGCACGTTTATTTCATTTTCTTCTCGAAAAGGCCATCGTAAAAAACCCTTTGAGCGTATTTCGAAGAAATGATATATAGTGTATGGCAGCAAATTACTCATCACCTTTCCTTTCCCCGGGCTCAATTATTTTGAAGAGTAACCACAATGACTGTAGGCAATTGCTTTCTTCACGAGGGGCAGAAAGTTACCTTTCTTTACAAGTTCAACCTCACTTTCCGGTTTGTGGAACTCCTCAAAACGGCTCCTTTGCCCCAACAAAGTGCGGGAAGGCATTCTTTTGCAGAAGCCATAGCAACGGTTGCTTTGATACTCGTACTTCATCCGATTTCGTCCATTTCTTAGTTTCCACTCGCCAAAAGTAACTTTGTGATTCAATGCTAGCTCATTAAGTTTTTCTTTGGAAAGATTAAGTTTCGCCGGTTAATATGTAAAAAAACTCCGCCAAACAAAACCTTCGGTTATTTCCGAGAGAGCTTTAATATAATCGGTGCTAAGACGCCGGTTACCTAACTTCGCTTGGAACATGAAATAAATTCTCATGTTCGCATTTTACAATACAACATATTATCTGTATGTTTCCTTCAATATTCTTTAATAATAAAAAAGTACTCCAAAAAATCATTTAATTGACGAGGAATTGTTCCACCAAGAAAATATACTAATTTTTGAACAACTCATCAGAACTTCTATTCTCTCTTAAGTTGAAAAATTAATTAATTTAATTCTGGTTTACAAAACATTCATTATCCTGTCGAGTTCGGAAAGGTATTTTGAATTAGATACAATCTTCATTGAAGTGTGCATGAATATTAGAGTAAGCATTATCAGACTTGCCTCAATAACACTTCAGACGATAAAATCTCGTTTCTTGAATAATTCTATATATTTGGCGCCATTCTATTCCCTTGTGAGTGTTCTTTTACCTCCTGGCGAGCAGCTGAAGTCAGCTCGAAGTAAAATCGTGGGCTTATTTGCAATGCTGTCAAATTCATAAAGCGTGGAAAAATATTAATTAAGGATTAGAGACCGTCTTCACAGTTTGCAGTCACATTCAATTGCCGCGCGGATTACACATCACAAAGCCAAGTGCGTCCGAACACTAGTCAAGGTTTTGCTGCGATGCGTGGATGCAATACGATGAATCATATTCGGGGCGCACTAGAGGGGAGAAGGGCAGGTTGCATCAGTGCACCGCCGCTGCTTTGTTTCCCCCTCGCCGAGAGACAATGGGGAGCCATAAACGGCGTCATAACCTGACATGGGATCTGTCCATGGCGGACACTAAACTGGGCAGTAAAAAAAGGGGGTGGGCGTTAAGTGAAAGGGTGGAACGATGCCAAGGAGTGGAACGCGGCGTTTCCAGAGCAGCACTACCAATTGCTGACGCTCGCAGGCCTAAGATGCACTCCCAACCGTCGCCGCAGTGAACGAGAGAATGGCTGGCCGGCCTCTGGTCAGCCCTTGCAACGTGGATGAACCCACATCTCCGCTCAAACTTATAAGAATTTCTTCGCGGAGCCAACGGAGAGGATTTCCGCGTCGCCGAAATATTTCAAACGCAGCCACGTTGGAGCGGCGACAAAAATGGGAGAATGGAATGGTTTCGGGAAAAAATATCTCGCGGGTTGACCACGAGAACGGGACCTGCCTCAATTGCTTGGAAAAGTCGGAATCCTTGCGCGAAAATTCTTGGCTTCGGAGCCTGTCTTTTCACGGAGGCTGTCGAATGTTGAAAAGAAATAATGAAATGAAATTCCCGCAGAAAAGGGTCCCTCCGAGGTACCTTTTTTTGAATCTGACTTTAAAGCCACCAGTCAGACCGAATTGCCGGGCACTATATTGCACCTTCTTTG
>NW_027286292.1:36030877-36295877 GCF_022747635.1 Hetaerina americana
TTTTTCGAGGAAACAGGTACCGCAAAACTAGTGGTGCAGACTAATTCTACATTTATATTTTCTCTTCAAGTCACTATGTAGTCGTATGTCTTGTTTCTCTTGGTCTTTTTCATTTATGCAGTCATATGCTATAATAATGTTGATTTTGTAGCCCTTCGGATGTTTACATTAAGATATGTCTGAGTGAGCGTTTCATTTGGGAAAGTTGAAAATTTCGGTACCAAATTTTCAGTACGCAACCTGATATTCCTTCCGGTCCTGTGAATCTTTCAGCTTTAATTGGGCATAGACATTAGATTTAAGAGTATTCCGCTCATTGTGTAATTGACCCTTGTTGCTTCTGTGCTTATAATTTAAGCATATTGAAGCGCGGTAAGATAACATATCCATTACCATACAGAGATTTAAATTGGAATATATTTATTAATATTTAATTACCATACTCTTCAGATATTAGTAAAAGAAACTGTGGGCAGCTTTAACAACACTAATTGTAATTACTTGGTCATTTTTGTCATTCAAAGATTTAAGGTATTTGCGTTTACCAAATGACTTCCTGCTGTATGACCAAAGGTTACAGTCAAATAATTCATTATGCATTTATTTTAAGTTACGTTAGGAAGAGCGTAACATTTTGTGGTCGTGTTTATTGGCTTCTGTGTATTTTTTCTTTCGGCACGTTTGATGCGTTGTTTGGTTTAGTGGTCTTGAAAAGTGGAAGGTAATCTCTGTGCTCTCAAGGACTTCATTTCTCCGTCAACTCATGCATTGCCAAAGATCGATAATGTCATGTTTGATTTTGCTGGGAATGTACACATAGATTCTATGAGGAAAAGCCTCTTTCAAGATTGTTTTTTTTAAATTCCTTCATCACATTTACTACCTCAAAATTCCAGTTTCATCTCAATGTCCTTAACGCAATATTGAGTATTCAATATCGACATTATCAAAGTAATCAAAAATTAAAAAAATACTAATTAATACGTGTAGACATTACAATAAGTAACATACCATAAATCTGTATCTGTTATTGCAAATAGACCATCTCGAAAACTTAAGAGTCATTTAAAATAGTTTTGGTGTGTTTTTCATTAATCGTTTTATTTCCCAGTTAGAGAGCAATCTAAGTATAGAGATATAAATGTTTTAAAGCTCAACCTCACGAAACTGCTGTAGGAAATTAAAAAGATTGATTTACTAGGCATATGATTATGTTTTCATCTACATATACTTAATACCCCGCAAGCCACCGCAAGGGCCAGTGGCGGGGGGTGTTAGGAAACCCCCCGTAATTTAGAAAAGAAAAAAACCGCATGCAAACACCACAAATTCATGCATCCACAAAAAAACATGGCATACATTCATGCAAGAACACGTACCCCTCACACATGCAAACACACAAACTACCAACTAACATACACATACATGCACCTGAAAGTATACCTAACATCTTTGCAATGTTAAATTTTGTTCCGACTTGTAAATTCAATGTTTTTAATATTTCTAAAGAGACTTCGGTTTCTAACTATTATGATTTCTAATTGTTCAGGGAAAGAATGTGTATTTGTGTCTATCTGTAGTGAAATCTTTCTCCCTTATTTTATATTTGTGGTCTGATCCACCTAAATAGTGTTGGTCATTATAATTACTTCAGTGTCATAGTTAAACTCGTTTGTTCTGAACCTTTCTAAAAGTCTAAGCCTCGCTTGTTCCCGCCGCACTTCAAGTGGTTGCAAGCCTAAATCCCTTGATCGGCCGTAGTCAGTACTGAACCCTCTATTTCGTAGTTTATATTCTGTTCGCCGCTTCTTTTGTTCCAAAATTTCAAAACTGCGTATTTATCTATATCAAGTGTTAATCCCCATTTATTGCACCATTCCGAGATATTGTCTAAGTCTCTAAAGAGTAGCTCGCGATCTACTTGACTCCTTATTTCTCTGTATACCACCGTGTCGTCAGGAAATAACCTCAGATTGCTACCAACGTGTGTTCTTAAGTCATTAATGTATATTAAGTGCAGAAGAGGCACTATTACACTTCCCTGGGGGCGCTCGAAGCTACATCTCTATCCGTTGAGCACAACCCATCTATGTCTACTATTTGTTTGCGATTTGACAAGAAGTCTCTAATCCAATTAATTATTTTCTCATTGATTCCATAGTATTTAAGTTTATATAACTGTTTACTTTACTGGACTTTATCGAAGGCATTTTTAAAATCCAGGAATACTGCATCGACTTGTGTGTTGTTTTCTCCCGATCTAAGTATATCGTGAATGAAGAGACCAAGCAGTGTTTCGCAAGATCTACTTTTCCTAAATCCGTGCTGGTTGTGGAGTAGCATTTTCCTACTATCAAGGAATCTTATGATTTAAGTGACAATAATGTGTTCCAATATTTTAAAAGAGATCGATGTTAAGTAAATGGGTCGGTAAATAGTAGGTTTATCCCTATCGCCGCCTTCATAGATAGGAATAATATGGGCTAGCTTCCAGTCGCGAGGCACTGAGCCTTCTTCTATCTATTTTAGAAAAACAATATGTAAAAATGGGGCAATGTGTTCAGCTAATTCCTTTAATATTCTAGCAGGTATTTCTTCCGGGCCAGTGGCTTTGTGTGCTTTGATACTACGGAGCAGATGTACTATTCCCTACTTGGTCAGTGCAACATCCCTCATGTGTTCCCCGGGTGGTTGTGGAGGATCGTTTGGTGCGTTTGTGTTTTTATTATAGACGCTCTGGAAAAAATAGTTTAAAATATTTGCCTTTTTCACGCTATCTGTAATGATTTCTCCATTTTCCGTCTTCAAGGAATGAACAGTTGGACGTTCACCCTGTATTTCCCTAACATAGGACCAGAATGACTTTCTCAAGATGATGAATGAATGATTTTTCTCAAGATATTCACTTAGCATTTTAGATTTAAAAGAGTGTAGAGCCGTGCGCATCATACTTTTCGTCTTACTACGACATTCTTTTAGTTGCTGTTTGGATTTATTCACATTAACTATATGGACACTTTTTAAACTCTTTTTGAAATTTGACTGTAGCTTTCTTTGCCTTCTTAATGCCGATCTGACTTCCCCGTTGTACCATCTAGGTTCCTTACTGTCGCATTTGAGTTTGGACGGGATGTACGTCTTCATTCCTTCGCGTAAAATATTTAAGAAATAATTCTAAGTCAAAGAGCAAAATCAGCAACGTAGTCTACATCAGGTCCCTCTTCATATCTGAGTACTTCCTTCCTCTCTTTTTCCGGTCCAACACATCTATGCTGTCCCTGACCATTCCTAGTTTGCCTAACATTCTCCCCTGTATTACAGTCTTCAACATCCCCTTGCCGGTCAATACCCCCTTCATCCATTTTTTCTGCCTCCATAGGATTTCTCCCTTTTCTTCGCCCACCATACCCAGTACTTCCTCATTTGTTTTCTTCTAGGTCCATTTCACCTTCTTCATTCTTCTCCACACCCACATTACAAAAGTCTCCAATCAACGTCTATCCTCCTGCTTCAATGGCCACTTTTCCGCGCCGTACATAGCTACGCTCAATATCAAAGTTTTTACGTCCTTCCTTACGTCCCCCGCGTCCCTTACGTTTACTTTGACCGTGTTGGTCCAAAATATTTCCGAGATACGTAAACTGTTCAACCTGCTCTAGTTTTTTCCCTCTTATGTTAATATTTAGCTTAGCTTTTTCATTTCCGGAAAATCATCCACATGTTGGCTAAAATACAGTTTCAGAGTCATATACCATTTCCACCACCAACAGCTAATTCAATTGAACTGACTTCCCCGTTGTACCATCTAGGTTTCTTACTGTCTCATTTGAGTTTAAATGGGATGTACGTCTTCATTCCTTCGCGTAAAATATTTAAGAAATATTTCCAAGTGTTTTCTGTATTGGTTGTCAGTGTTTTTGTCTTGTATTCTGGTAATTCTATTTTTAAATATTCTCGTAGCCCGTTAAAATTTGCCTTGTTGTATAGGTATATTTTACGCTCTCTTGTTTAATTTGACGAACTTAGTTCTTAACTCTACAAAAATAACCTTATGGTTACTGATTCCGTCTA
Source organism: Hetaerina americana (assembly GCF_022747635.1). Classification (NCBI taxonomy): domain Eukaryota; kingdom Metazoa; phylum Arthropoda; class Insecta; order Odonata; family Calopterygidae; genus Hetaerina; species Hetaerina americana. Next base: position 36,034,949 of record NW_027286292.1, read on the forward strand.
TTATTTCAATGTTAGTAATGATTTCGGGCATAGAAGTCGCAAAGATATCTAGTATGCTTTGGCCCCGTGTTGGTGATTTAACAATTTGTTCTAAGGAGTGTTTTGTGAATATATGAAGGGGTTCTTGGCATGGATCTCGGTTTTTGGCTGTCTTGCCTGCGAAATACGCGTCCCCGTCAATTGACGGTAGATTTGTATCACCAGCGATCATAATAATACTGTTGCCATGTCTGCTGTTGAGAGTCGAAATTTGTTCGTCAAGCTTGTGTAGAACATCTGTGTTAGAATCTGAGGGTCTGTAAACTGTACACAGGTATAGGCTCTTGCCCTTGTAGTCCTTAATCTACATCTACATAATACCCCGCAAGCCGCCGCAAGGGCGTGTGGCGGGGGGTTAATGTTACACCAAACGCTCTCTATGTCGTTTACGTCGCATCGGTGTCGTTGGCTACTAAGATGTGACTTTACTGCAATGAGTACTACCCATCCCAATCTATTCGGCCTGCCCCTTCTGCATATTGGGAAACCGCTCAGAAAAAACCTCATTGCATGCCATCTCCCCCGTGAGCAAACTTTCCGTTCCTACTACTGTCTGCGTTTGTACTGATAATAATGTGCTCAATATCCGATATTTTGTTTCTACGCTACGGCAGTTTAATGTTACATTTTTAGTTTGGTCAATTCCTTTTTTCTCGGTTTTAATTCGGTTTTATGTACGCTGACAAAACTGTTTCGTGACGATTCTTGGTTAACATTGGCAAAAGAATTACATTCACTCGCATTGCTAAATTTATGTATTTAGAGGCACCAATTTTATTAAATTATATTTTGTTTTAACGCAAGTGTTTGTTTGTTCAATTCTTTTGGGGATTTGAGAGGCATAACCTGATCTGAATTGACAAAAAGCGCTGGATTCTACTTTATTTATCCCAATATATGACCTTGGCTCTTGCCTACCAACTATGCTAAACCCTCGAAACGTGTTCTTGTAACCGACGCGCTACAAACTACGATGCCTCGACATTATAATTGACCCCGCAGAGACTAGGGGTACCTGACTTGATGAGAGGACAGGCTTCAGATCAACAAAGTCCGCTTCGATTTCCCGGCAAAATCCCAGCAATATCTTGTTTAAACCCTCAATTCGGCTCCAAACTAACCTTGCATCTATACGCGGCACAATAATATACATACTTAATTTAATATGGACCTTCAACTCAGCCCGACCCGTTTCACCGCCGAGTGCATCCACATCTACATCTACATAATACCCTGCAAGCCGCAGCAAGTCACCTAGGATATCCCGTCACCTGGTATACACCAGAACGAAAAGAATCCAACACCTCCCTCCTGTTTGACTCTGCGGCAGAGCGGATTCATTATACGCCGGACATTGGAACTGCCTTATATAACAGTTCCCTCCCTTTCCCACCGCTGATGCCTTACCATAGGCAGTGCCCTTAGAGTAGGGGAAGGGGCCGCGGGTACGGTGGTGCAGTCATCCTACAGCACCATGTACCTGTTGGAGACTGGATGGTATCTGCCTCCGCAGAGTCCAATCCTCGCCGCAGCGTTAGGGAGGGGAGCCATCCCGCCGGCGATCACCGATCGAAGCTCCCGCACCATCCTCTCCAACATGACGATACGAGCCCTTAAAGCCGCGTATTCGCCAGTGCCTTTGAGTATCGCAAGAGGGGATCTAGATGAAGCCATCCTAAGGTAACCACCGAGTTCCCAGCAAAAGCCTACCAGCATACACTATGCTAAAATTTCTAAGAGGGGTTAGCTAAATTTAGCTCAATCAATAAGTAATGCTTTGGAACGGATTATGAAGCTTGAGCAGAAAAAAACGACCTTCATCTACATCTACATATTACCCCGCAAGCTGCCGCAAGGGTGTGTTTCGGGGGTGTTAAGTCACCAACCGTAAAAAGGAACCATACCACATGCAAAACAACAACATGAAAAATTACACCTACAGCAGCGCACACACTGATGCAAAAATCCCTTCATCCAACACTCATGCAAACGCATACCATAAATCAACAAACTGCACCCCATGATGCAGCAAGAAAGCCATTCAACAAAACACAAGCCAGGACACAACAAGCAAGAATGCAAAACTCCACCACCTCATGAACATGCAACACAAAACACTCCCCACCCCGCGGGGACTGTGAAAGGCAGGGAATGTAACCCAACGTTGCAGGTAGCAGGAATTTCCCCCCGCGGAGAGGGACGAGGGCTTAAAAGGGAAGCTTAAAAACAGATGAAAAGAACAGTAATTAGGTTATTCGGAAAGAATGGGTTATAATAACAAAACACACGAGGTTAGTGAAAAAGCATGCATTTAAGTAGAATTCATTATTGCCGGGGATCAAGATGGTGCGGGGGCTAATGTACTGGCTTCCCACCCTAAGGGCGCGGGTTCAAATCCCTGCGGTGTTGAATACTTTTCATAGGTATCTCGATCCCTACTTGAGGTGCTTTGTGGAGGGCACTTTGAGTGAGTACGCCGTCCGTCGGATCGGACGTTAAGCTGCGGACCCCTTGGCGCCTTTCGTAAAGAGCAGGCTATGGCCGACGCCGGGTTTCTCTCCTCCCTTCACCCTTTCCTGTCCATCCCCTATAGCGTAAATAACCTTAGCTGTCGGTCGCCTCCCCTCAAAACTATTACTATTAATTATTGCCTAGACGCCGAGGGTGGCATTTTTCCTACCTACGAGGGTCATCCGGAAATCCGGATGAACAGAACACGAATGAGATCATTCGGAAAGAATTGGTTATTATAACAAAACACATAAGGTTAGTGGAAGAGCATGCATTTAAGTAGAACTACGAGGGTCATCCGGAAAGTAGTACCCGTTCGTGCCGCATGAAGTGCTGACGACGCGAGTAGCCGCTGGACGAGGTCAGATAGCTTCAGTGGCTTGTCTGCCTTCTCTGAGCCAAGTTGCGTGACGCTAGCATTGCCTGTGTTGTTTCTGTGATTGTTTACAATGTTTAAAAAAATTGAGAACGCCGCCAGTTGTGAAGTGAGGGCAGTGATTAAATTCCTCAATGCAAGAAACGTTCGCCCATGTGATATTCATCGCCAATTAAAGGAGGTGTATGGAGACAATGTAATGGACGAGTCGTCTGTTCGGCGGTGGTGTCGCAACTTCAACATGGGGAGGGGGAACACACACGACGATGAGCGTTCGGAGAGACCGTCTGTCATTACAGACCAACTGGTGAGCTCAGTTGACGAATTCGTGAGGAACGATCGGCGCGTCACAATTGATGACATCTGTGAGCATTTTCCCAATGTTTCTCGAACAATTGTTCATGAAATTGTTAAACACCATCTGCATTATGCAAAAATTTGTGCAAGATGGGTCCCTCGCGTATCTCAATGAGCTGGCGGCGAAGGACTATGCAGCAGGAATACAGAAACTTGTCACACGTTATGACAAATGCCTTAATTTGCTTGGAGATTATGTTGAGAAGTAGTTTAAAGTATCCTCTTTCAAATAAAATTTTTTATGTTTGTTAATATTTACTTTTGTGTCTTTATTTCACGAACGGGTACTACTTTCCGGATGACCCTCGTATAACCCTGCAGTTGCTATCCCGTATTGTCCGTGGGAAGAAGGAGTCCTTGAGTCGGCTAGGTCTGGCATCTATTTCCCGAATTTTATATTCATGATACAAGCAACCAATGTATGTAGGAGGGCGAATTATTTGCGAGACCTCGGTGCTGAAACATGCGGATCTGAATTTATTTAGTAATTTTAATCTTGCATTAAATCGTCTCTCTTCTTAATGCAACAATTTCAGAGCGTAAAAATCATTCGCCTTGACTGGGACTCGAACCCAGATCCCTCAATATCCGTTGGGATATTGAGGGATCTGGGTTCGAGTCCCAGTCAAGGTGAATGATTTTTACGCTCTGAAATTGTTGCATTAAAAATGCACATTAGCGGATGACTCCGTTAAAAGTTACTGTTGCGGCATCTCCCGCAGTTTCTTTGGAATTCGTCTCTCTTCTAATGATCCCGGCAGCCCGTTTTGTAAAAAACTCCTACGATAAAACGCAAAGCGTCACCGAAATGCTCATGGATTTGGGGTGGGAATCATTGGCAGAGAGACGATTCCATGCAAGATTGAAATTACTAAATAATTCAGATCCGCATATTTCAACACCGAGTTCTCGCAAATTATTCGTACACCTACATACATTGGTCGCTTGGATCATGCATATAAAATTCGGGAAATAGATGCCAGAACTAGCCGACTCAAGGACTCCTTCTTCCCACGGACAATACGGGATAGCAACTGCAGGGTTATAGATAGCAAAAATTCCACTTGCCACCCTCAGCGTCTAAAAAATAATTAGTTGTATTTAAATACATGCTCTTCCACTAACCTTATGTGTTTTGCTATAATAACCCATTCTTTCCGAATGACCTCATTCGTGTTCCGTTCATCTGTTTTTAAGTCTCCCTTTCAATCCCTCGTCCCTCTCCGCGGGGGCAAATTCCTGCTACCTGCAACGTTGGGTCGCATTCCCTGCCATTTAGAGACTCTTTGGGGGTAGAGTGTTTCGTGGTGCATTTTCATGTGGTAGTGATGTTTCAATTTCTTGCTTGTTGTGTCCTGGCTTCCGTGTTGTAGGATGTCTTTCGTGCTGCATCATGGGGTGCAGTTTTTTAGTTGTTTTGCGGTTTATGTGTTTGCATGAGTATTGGATGAAGGGATTTTTGCATGAGTGTGTGCGCTGCTGTGGGTGTTAATTTCCGTGTTGTTTTTTTTGCATGTGGTATTTTCCTTTTTTACGGTTGGTGACCTAACACCCCCCGCCACACGCCCTTGCGGCGGCTTGCGGGGTATTATGTAGATGTAGATGTAGATGTATACCGCAAAACAACTAAAAAACTGCACCCCATGATGCAGCACGAAAGACATCCTACAACACGGAAGCCAGGACACAACAAGCAAGAAATTGAAACTCGAGCAAGTTTATTAGCCGCGGATTTCATGATGTTTTGAGACAGATCGAATTATATCTATGGCTTCACTGCATTCTTAAAATCAATCAAGGGAAAAGATAAAATTTGGGAACTTATTTTCTGAGCCTACTGGCCCCGTAAAGAATATAACAGTAAAGTGAGAATCTACTTCGTTCATTTAAGTTGTTGATTAAATTAGTAGGTTTGTTTGGTAAATGAAAATCCCATTTTTATTTAAATTTGATAAAAATATTACATTTTTCAGAATATCACGAAATTATAATATTAAATTTCAAATATCCAGGGACTCCAAAATTCAACGTCAGCGGTCATGGACCTCATTAAAAAAGCAATGGTGAGCCTAATGCCAGGAGACCGCCAATTACATAATGAATCTTTCAGGGCACAATATGCTCCATTTATGTACATGAATAAGGTATAAGGAGGTAACCATATCACTTATTGTGGCAAGCCGAAAGTTATTTTCAAGGCAAACAAACTTCTTTGTGAATTGTTTCTAATTTAGTGAACACAAATTAATTCACAAAATTAATTTGTGCAGCTAATTTCATATAACACAGCTCTGGCACAGTGTAATTTATTTATTTTTTTTTATTTATTTGGGATACATTGCTGTTAGGCGATAAGCCGGGTGGCAATGACATGATATAACAAACAGTAGTCATTCTTAAAACATATCACAGTGTCATTAAATAGTCGCCATTAAATAGTGTCATTTAACAATCCCATCATGTATACCTTTTGCATTCACGCCTAAATGATTTAATGCTTTTGGGTAAGGGCTTAAAGAGTTCATCAGGCAGCTGGTTCCACTCTTTGATTCCCATATTTAGGAACGAAAACTTGGCGGTGTTTGTCCTTTGGGGCATGTATTTGATTTTAAGCGGGTGATCATTCCTGCCGAGATAACATGGCTTATTTACACTCTCGTTCAGTTCTTTCCAGCCTCCGTCAGCTTTCAATATTTTAAAAATGGCACACAGTCTATTCAGCTTCCGTCTGTTCTTTAGTGACCCCCATCCTAGTGAGCCTAGCATGTCACTTACACTGTCGGTCTGCCTATGTCGCCCTAAAACGTACCTGGCAGCCTTCCTTTGCACTGCTTCTAATTTTTTCACATGCCCTATTTCAAAGGGATCCCATACTGTGGTCGCATATTCGACAATAGGCCTTACAATTGATTTGATTGATTTGATTAATTTGGGCGGGCATTGAAGGGAAAGAGAAGAGGTTTTCATTAGTTTATTTGTAACTCAATTTTTAAAACGCCTTTAATTAATTTAAATTTTGCTTGCATGAATTGATTTGCAACTAGCCTCGGAGTGGTCAAACGAAAAAAAAAATTATTGAGCTATAGTAATAGAAAATTGTTTTCATCGTACATATAACATGTATATATTAGAATGATTTTAGGAAAAGAGTATTTCATTTTATAACTACCTCATCTTGAATTGCGGTATTTGGGGCCCAGCACGGCGAAATTTTACTGGCATAGAAAATTTAAAATAAATAAGATAAGGCAACCTCCGATCTACGGGCTAAAAATTGATGAAAACGAGCGGTCTATGTCGCATGATACAAAGAAAATGTATGATGTGAATCACTTAATACACGAAGAATAGTTGTAATTTTTAATTGACGTCCAAAATCTCGATCAAATTTGACGCTGATGAAAAATCCCATCTCTGTACATATTGTTTACTCAAATGCCGTTATTAAATATGTTTTCAATGTTTCCAATGTTAAAATAATATTTTCATGCCCAATCTCAAACCTCTAATCCAATACAACATTTTCACTTTGAACTCCCAACATATTTTTTGTCATTCTCTTTAGCGTTCAGTTTTACTCCTACCTGTGCTAATTGGTCCTAGCTCTAGCACTGCAATTTACACTGCGTATCTACCTCCCTGAGATTCTCCAATAATTTTTTTAATCTCTCTACATTATTATTAGAATTAATTGCTCGTATAATATGTTTCCTTCTCTCTTCTACCTACTTCATTTTCACTCAATTGCTTATTTGCTTAAGTGTATTAGCATGTATAGAACCAAAACATCAATTCATAAGGCATTGTAGATATTAAATCAAAAGTTTCAAAAATCAAGTTTACTTTAATGCAAGCAATAAGGAATAATCCTATTTCATTCATTAGACCTAACTTGGACAATGAGCTTGTCAAGGGAGTCACAAAAGTAAGCTCGTATGGGATGTCAGAGCATCTCGGACCACCGATAACGTTGTATTTTGAGGGAAGGCGGGTGGGCGCCGGCTCACGCTTCCCTGTCCTGCTGCCGCCCGCCTCGACTCCCCCTCCGCCTCCGTTTAGTAATCTTGACCGATAATTCTGCGGACGCGGGCGGTGACAGGCGGAGGTTGGGGCAGTGAAATGTTCGCAGCATTTAAAAATCTCGGAATAACCGGGATTAAATTTAGTCATATAATTAGGAAGTTGGAAGCGGTTGGACAAGAAAAGCTGTTGCTATTTGGGTGAAAAAACTTGGTTGTCACCTCCACTCCCAAACTGTCCCTGGGAAAATATGCAAGGCACATAAGGTTACATCTTCTAACAATATTTGCCTATCCCAGCGCAGAAATCAATGTCGATGATACAGTGAAGAGAAAGTGGAAGAGTTCTTCAGTCAGCCCAGAGCTTTATATGAAGTTTGGGGTCAATTTTGGAGAACCTCGACCTGACCCGGCGTCCCACAGGTTACCTTCGTATGACCACTACTATTTTTATGTACATTAATGATATCACAAGTAAAATAAAAAGCAACATAATGCTCTTAGACCAACGAAACTTATCTACAGGCATATAGCGAATGACGTAGATTGCGAATCACTACAAACTGACTTAAACAATAGGTATACTTTCAGGTGGATGTGTATGTTATTTGGTAGTTTGAGTGTTTGCATGTGTGGGGTGTAAATGGTCTTGCATGAATGCTTGGCATGTTTTTCTGTGGATGTATAAATTTGTGGTTTTCGCATGCGGTTTTTTTTTCTTTTCTAAATAACGGGTGGTGTCTTAACACCCCCCGCCACACGCCCTTGCGGCGGCTTGCGGGGTATTAAGTAGATGTAGATGTAGATGAAACAACATTCAAAATGGTGTGAAGAATGGGGACTTGAATTAAACACGGAAAAATGTACCGTCATGCATTTCTTAAACAATAGACGACAAAACCAAACTTTACCAACTTACATTTCCGGAGGTGCACGGATGAGCGTGGTGGATAAAGTGAAATACTTGAGGGTCACCTTTGCATTGGATTCTTTCGCATTTCTTGAGGAAAAAATATACGCACGATTTGTGGAGGGGCGCTAAAAAAAACTGGCATGTGCCAAACCAACGGTCTGAAGGTGTAGCGACATGAAAGGTAAGAAAGCGTGTTATTTTTCTTTAGTAAAGTTTTACATTGAGTATGTGGCGAGTATTGGGAATCCATTTCAAAAGGAATTATTACAGAATTTAATAGGGTACGGAGGAAGGTCGCAAGGCTCGTGAAAAACTCGTACCAAAGGACAAAAAGCGTCACAGATGCAATACAGATTTAGGGTGGGAACCTTTAGATATGCGACTCAGGGCTAGATTAAAATTTTTACAATGATTTAAATCGTGTGGTTTTGAATCTGACTTTGGGGATATAATTAGGCCAGCCTAATTAAATTGGTAGGGTCAACAATTTTCACAAAATTATAGTTATTCTGTCGAATCCAAGTATTCGTTTTTCCCGCGTATTATTTGCAACAGCAATAAAAGGGAAAAAACATGGAAAATAAGAGGTACACGTTGTCGAAAATAGGGGTATGCAAGATTAAATTCCCATTAAACACTCTCCTAGTCTGGCGTCTTAACACCCCATGCCGTGTGATCATTACCCAGGTGGAGTCTAAATAAATGCATAAAAAGTCTATTGTACATGTGAATTGTCCGTCCGGAATGCGTAGACTACTAACCGGTAATAATTGTCTGAATTTTATGTGTTCCTGCTAACTATTAATTCATTTCTCGTCCTCTTTGTCTAGGCATAGGAATAGCTGCCATTTAACAATGTAATACTCGTAGCATTTTATTCTATTTTATGGGTGGTGACCAAACACCCCCAACACACGCCCTTGCCGCGCCTTGCGGGGTGTTATGTAGATGTAGATTTGTTGATATAGATGAAATATATGAAGATTAAATGTATGCAATTGATGTTCGGTTGTCCCCTTTCCACGCTGTTTTTGGTGGATCGCAGGGTGCTAGGTGCACTAGGAAATAGAAGGAATATAAGGTAGGGAATATAAGGGAATGGTAAGTGACCTGCTACCCTCTGCCACACGTCCTTGCGACGGCTTGCGTGGTACTCTGTATAGGTAGATGATAACCGTTCGGATAACTGACCGATGAAAATGCGGATAAAATTACTGCTAATCCCGTTGTGGACACCTATGGTGACATAAAAATGTTTAAATGGCGAGATTTCACGCGAAATGTTATCAACTTTCCCGAGACTGACAAAGATTAAAGTCTGGCAATTTCTCAAACAGGATACACTCAATAGGGTTTCTAGAATTTTTACGGAAAAACAAATTTGAATAAAACTTAGCTGAAAAATAATCGCCCACCACGTTTAAATTTTCTTCCGCGGTATTGTGATTTAATTTTCAATAGGTGTCGACCGAAGGTACCCGTGCGTTGAAATTAATGGCACCGAATAAAAATTTGACGGAAATAAAAACTATTCTTCTTATATTAAAAAATGCATTTTCACGTAATCAAGCCTGCTTCCAACGAGAGAAATAAATATGTATTTTAACCAGCTGCTAAATTGGTAAGATCACTTAAAACGACAGAATTTTAGCATCCTAACGAGAGCTTAATGAAGGAAACACGCAAAGTAGGAAATATGCTAGTATTCATCAGAGCAATTGATTAATAAACAATAGAACTTAATTTAAATGTCGAAGACCTACGTACTCAATATTATTTTTATTACTTTCTACTTATTTTTCTAGTCCTCCTGCACCATTTCTTGTAGTTTCCTATTCTTTGTTCACGCTCCTCGACAGACTCCACCATGTGTCTCCCAGCCAACTCTATCCTCTCACCTCTTTATATCAACCTTACATCAAATTACTGAATAAGTGTGGGATGATGTGGATGTGATGGTACGTGATCGATTGTCAAACTTGGAGCGTCGAAAAGGAATCATGAATACCCTAGTCTATATTTCCATGAGTGATGGATATCCCCGAACCATGAAAAGAATTCTCGATTTGACTCGAGATTCCTAGGTTCTCTCACATTTATTTATAAAAACTTTTAAAGCCACGTGCACCTTGTCACGTTGATTTTCGTCCATCATGAACTGATTGCAGCCGGCCCTAAGAGCTCTAGCTGCCCCTCTCTCTCTTCCCCTGTCTTTACACTGTTTTTATATAAAGTTATATTGGATATATTTGTTAAATTGTTTGATATTTGGAGGCCAAATATTTCTCATTAGATCTTAATATATTTATCACAAATCCTGGTTCAACAAACATAATACTGAGGTGAGGCATTGATCAATACATTAGTTTATCCTAGAAGAATGTTGTACTGTGAATGATAAGCTGTAAATGAAACATCCACTTCTATTTCAGTACTTTTCGGGGAAGTACTGGTTATTTCTAATTTCTCACACCTAGCACAACTTGAAAATATGGGTAAAGGTCGTTTAGAGGTGTGATTAATAGTTTTTATAACAATAATTTTCTTCACAAAATTTAATTTTAGCAATTTTCTTAGAATACGAGTGAATTTCCAGGTCTTGAGGGTATACTATATTTTGATATTGTGTGAAAGATATGTGAAAATCGTCGATAGATGTACATGAATCGGCGAAATTTCTTTAAGTGCAGCGTTCTAACATTGAGGAATTTGAACGGTGGAAATGGGCTCATAATTTTTTGACTCTTATTCTAATGGGTCTTAATTGATCTTTCATCATGTTTTTTTCCGCATTCCGTACGAGAGACTCAATGGCGTACTATAATTTGGCAAATTATTTGCCAATAGCTGTCTTTAAATTTATAAACTTACCACTTAAACCTGTGGTGACAATATTCTTTGTTGGTATTAATTAGAAGCACATAAAGTATGTTTTTAATGTATGTCTAACGATGTATTCATCTGTCCATCCACATTTATATGGAGATAGGTGTCCGGAAAATATTTATAGAACGGCTGTACAAATGCTGAAACTGATGAGGATAAATGATATTTTACACAAATAAAATTATATATGCATATTTAATGACGGATTTTTCTGTGTCCATCTTTAACATTTAATTTGAATCCATGTTACAACATGGTCAGATTATGCATACATCGTGGCTATTCTAATCACCAGCCCATAGTTATGTTCCTCAATTGAATGATCGGTAATAGTAATATTTGGTAGAGTTAGGCGTGAATTCAGCGATTTCAGATGGCTACTCTTCATTTTAGTCCTGGTAGAAAAAATCTAATAGAAAAAACGGCCGATCGTGAGAATGCGGGTGTCAGCCTTCCGGTCTCTTATTTCACCAAATCCACCACCCTTTCCATTATCTCTCCCCGGAACATCTTGCAAGGAGCAGAACCCCACCAACTCCTGCCTCTCCCTACGTCATCCCATCTCCCTCCACGAAATGAAGAAACTTCTGTTCGATTTCCCACACTGTTCCTCGCACTGGCTCCCACACCGCCTCCTCCCTCACCTCACAACGTGATAAGAGTCAAGGTAAGGTTGGAAGATGTGGGTAGGAGAACCACAAAGGGGGGAAGAATATGCTTTGGGGGTATGGGGAGGAAGCTGGCGAAACGGGTGAGCTGGGAGAAGGCGGGAGAGGAGTCAACAAGGGTCGCGGGAATTTTGCGGCCGACCGGGGAGTCGATGCGTTGGCGAAGCTGGCGAGTTGAGGGCGAAAGAGAGTGGGGAGGTTTTATCCGGCCGGTACCTGCTAATAGCTCGCGGCTCACCGACTCCGTACCACGCCGGCTTCGAACCTCGGAATATATCAGGCGTTATTCAATAATAATGTGGCATGGGAATAGGTGAGGGTTCGGTCGTAAATACTGGATGCGGAAGGGGAGTCTCACGTGTTCAGAGAGATGCTTAACCCATCCCACAGCCTTCTACCGACCCCTCGCCTGACCCCAAACCCTCTCCGCCCTCTCCCGTTTTCAGCCCATGCCCCACCAACACCCTCCCCCGTCTCCATCCCTCCGTGGAAGTCCTCGGGGCTCTCCTCCTCTCCCGTCTCTCTCGGGGACCCGTCCTCGTGCCACTTCGACCCCTCCCTCCCAAGGACGTGAATTCCCACCAGGGAACAGAGGAGCGAGAGCATAGCGAAGGCGCCGCTAATACGTTTGACCTGGGTCGTGACTGGCTCGTGAGGTTCAAGACAGAAGGAGCGTACTTTTCCCGCTCAAAGAAGTGCCGGGGGACTAGGAGCTCGGCGTCCGTTATGCATTACAAATTGTTTTCTGACACACGCGAGAATGCATGCCAGTGCGTCATTTGACTGACGAGCGATCAAAGTGTTGTCCTGATTGTCGATCGGCTCCCGACGTCAGTCGAGCTATTGTAACTATGCTGAAATCGAAAGGTCTACATTTCTGAAAATATCATCTTTGGTGAGGTTTTCATTCTTCTTCTGGAAATATACATCTGCATAATGCCCGCAAGCCACCGCAACGGCGTGTGGAGGCGAGTGCTAGGACACCAACCGTAAAACAGAGTGAGACCACGTGCAAAATTAACCAATTCAAGCCAACAAAGACCTACAGAGGTGCATATATTTAATATAACAAAAACCACAAGCACAGTAATCAACCCGAAGATCGGTTTAGTAGATGATGATTAAGTTCACCCAGTACTAAACCTAACGGCGTGTGAATTTCACACATCAGGGAAGGGGGGCTAGTTCCTTTCCCTGTGCCAGTTATGGTTTCCCAGGAAGATCTGGTACCCGAAAAAAACACTCAGGTTGGTTGGATCTTCGACTGCCCAGAGAGGCTTTCCCGGGAATCGAACCCGGGTCAGCAGTCCAGCGCTCTACCCCAGGACTAGCGTAAGTGAAAATATATTTTTTCATTAATTTTAAATACATCAATGAAAAAGTCATTTTAAACTGCACACATGCAAATAAATATGCTAGTACATAGAATGCACATGCACCTAGGAATTCATCTTATTTCTGCGCAGCTTTAAATATTTTCTCCACTTGTAAATGGATTGTCTTCAATGTTTCTGTAATGGCTTTGATTTCCTAAAATTAAGATTCCTGATTCTCCGAGGAAAAACACAAATAATTATATCTGTCTGTACTGGAGTCTATCTTCCTTATCTTTGTGGTCTTACCTACCTAAATATTGTAAGTTAATAATAGTTATCTTAGTGTCATAGTTGACTTATATATTCTGAACCTTGCTTAAAGTCGAACTTTCGCATCGCTAAGGGAGTCCCAGCCTTATTACCACAGGGTGCGGCAACGTAACTTCCTTTTTTGAAAGGTTTTTATAAAAGAGCCATCACACCATTATTCGGGTTTCTTCGCGTCGTTACTTGCCGAGGTCAATTCGACGTGAAAAAAACTCCTGGAAGAAATTTTCTCGGTTCTTTCTCCCTAGTCGGGGGTTCCATATTGGCTGACATATCGACGCTCGACTCGAGCATCGTCCTCAGAGCAGATGAGTGCCAAATCTGTTTTCCGTTTCAGTTTAAGGGTTTTTATTAATATTTTTGCACATATGAACAAAAAAGGAAGAACAATAAACTTTTTGAAACATAACACAACAGAAACCCATTTTTGGGAAAGAATTCCTCTTTGAGATGGAAATAAGCAAGAGAGGACAGCAAAATAATGCAGCGTTTGCGGAAAACCAGCTCTGCATTTTGGTCATCTTATACATATGTGGCCACGGGTCAGGTGACTCGTAAATGGTCTGTGGTGGAGGGAAAGATGTTGGAGCCTCGCGATTGGTCGTCATGGTGCTGTGTTATTTTCCTTCCTTTTTAATCTTTCGCAGGATCGGTTTCCACGCGTTGCTGAGGGAATAGCTGGAACCTCTATTTAAAATCCGACTGTTCGTCCGTATTTCAATAGCTTATTTAACTACTCGGTTGCAGTAACCAACTGAGCGGGCAAGTAACTTTGTTCCATCACATACAATAGAGTGGTCCATACCGATGCTGTGTTCAGCGATGGCAGATTTCTCCATCTGTACCAGCCCTAGGTGTCGTTGGTGTTCCTTTACTCTGGCCTCAATGGTCCGCCCCGTTTCTCCAATGTAAACGTATCCGCAAAAACACGGCACCTGGTAAATGTCTGGGCTTTTAGGATAATTGGGTGCTTGGCTTTGACGAGGAAATCTTTCATTTTTCACTTCATATGACCTTACGTTTATGAGAGGGCTAAAATGCAGAGCTGGCCGTCATCGGCCCCGAGGACGATGATCGAGCCAAGCGACGGAACATCGGCCAATATAGTACCCCTGTTCCGGTGGAAAACCCAAGGAAACTTCATCAAGCTAATACGCCGGGAAAGCACCAGATCGTACACCTGGAAGAAGTATGACACCATCACCTATTGAGCCTAAAAAAGTAATTAATATATAATTCCATGTTCTTTAAGACCACTTTTGCTAAGGTAAAAGCAAAGGAAATGCAATGGTAAAGATATTAATAAGAGAGAAAATTGTCAAAAATGTTTCACTAAAATTTCAGACAAAGTTAAGCCAAGAGGTTGATAAATATCACGTAGTGAAGAACTGTCCGGTACTAAAATGCCTAAAAAATTTTAAGAATTTTGACTCCATTCATTATCCACATATTATTATGCCAAAAAGGTAAAAAAATAAGTCTGCACATTAATGCACGCATGTTTTTACAATTTATTGCCTTCCCAAAGGTCTACTTCATGGATTCTTACTTCTTTTGAAAAAGTAAGAATGAGTTTTCCGATGTCATCCTTCAAAATGGGCGCCCCAGACATATTCTTAATTTCAAACAACACAACCATTGGTGTTCTTAAAAAGTTTTATTAAAAGAAAGAAGCAATAGCACTATTAATCCTCTTTTTAAATGGTCAATTTTGCATCGATTTTCTTTGAGAGTTCATGTCTAGCAAATAAAGATGCAATTATTTCACTAAACTCCCCTTTTTTACAAGCTATAAGTTGGTTATCGATGAGCACATGACATAATTGAATCGTAATACAGGTTAAATCGGTATACAGGGTGAATTTCTGCACACTCGGGGATAAATATGTTGCTAATTGTCTTACCCCCGAAAGGTTTTTTACAAAGTAAAAAAAATCAGAATAAGATTATATTGGCCATGATTATTGTGAAATATTGCTACGTATTCCAATGTGACACTCCTAATTATGAGCTCTTATTCGTCTTTTTATATTTATTTATAAAATAGTCACTTTTCTCCACTTTTGGAAGTAAACTGATTTTCTCACTTTATACGAGGGTTGCTATGTATACATTCAGCGTAATAATGAAAAAATTAATTTTTTGTTGAAAATGGCTCCATTGTTTTTCGAGGTATTCTCCATGATAATCGATACACTTTTGCATGCGCTCGAACCAATTTTCATACCACTTTTTCCACTCCGATTGAGGTACCTCCAAAACATGCTTTTTGAATGCATCAACGGCTTCTTCAGGCGCAGAAAAACGTTGACCACACATTCTTTTTTTTGATAAACGGGAATATAAAGAAGACATTTGGTGCAAAATCGGGGCAGTATGGAGGATGACCCATCAATTCGACGTGTTGGCCAGTCAAATAGGTAGTTGTATCAGCCGATCTGTGAGAGCTTGTATCCTTTCTCATTTGCTTCGATGTACTTCGTGCACGAATCACTTTTGTCGGATTTGACTCATTTTGAAAGATCCATACGGTGGATTGCTATTTTGCTTCGAGCTCATACGCATAGATCTAAGATTCGTCACCTGTTTAGATATCATGCAAAGTTTTTGATGCACCACGATTGTATTTCTTGAGCATTTCTTTGCACCAATTGACACGAGCATCTTCTTCAGCTTTTGTCAAATTGTGCGGGATCCACCGTGAACAAATATATTTCACGGCAAAATGTTTATACAATATCTTATTGATGCTCGTCATACTAATCCTCAAGGATAATGCTCAATCACACGATAAGTCCCGTGGCGATCTACCTTCACTAGTTCTTGCACAGCATCAATGTTTTCTGACGACCTTCACAACTTTCGTCGCTCAGCTAACGGCGGCCACGATGGAATTCGTAATACCAGCGTTTCACAGTGGAAAAAAATTGGGCTTCATCACCAAAAGTGGAAGTTGATCGATGTACTCCTGACATGATAATCCACGTCGAAAGTCGTAAAAAAAATATCGCATGAAAGTGTTCGGGAGATAAATCCATTTTTTCGCGGGGACAAAATTTTCGAGTCACCGTAAAAAACACAAGTTACGATCAAACGACAAAATTTTCTGAAGAAACGTATTCAGGCCCAAAGGGTCAAATATTCAGATGGGAACGTCAGATGGCGCTTAGTGCTGAAACACTTAGCGTTGTCAAGGCTCAAAATATAAATAGCAACACTCGTATTGGAAAAGTATTAGCTTCCATTGCTTGAGATGTGAATTGATAATATATGATGGAATTACTGCATTCCCGATACGCTATTTTTCTAAATAATCGGTGGCAGGCAGCGATCGTAGTTTTTAAAATTATTAGGCAAAAATATGGCCTAAAATAAAGTATCTGCCAAAATATTCGATTCCCGGAAAGAGCAATCATTAATAGGCTGCCGGATATGTACTGGGGAAGCATAGGAGGATGGAGAGTGTAACTGACATGCTAGAAACGCTGGGCTGGGAACCTCTACGGACTAGAAGGAAAGTAAGCAGACTTTGTGGAATGTTCCGCATTCTGAAGGGGGAGAAAGCTTGGGCAGATCTTAGGAAAGAGGCGAGGAACCCAAATTTTATAGGGAGAAATGATCACAAATTTAAGGTGAAATGCCGGGCACAGAGAACAAATAAAAAAAAATTTCTTCTCTAAATAGAACAATTGTTGATTGGAACACCTTACCTGCGAAAATATTCGAGCCCTTTCCTAACAGAGTGTATACTTATAATAAAAGATGTAAGGAATATATGTAATAATTTGATTGATGTGTGGTGTATTGTATTATATGTAATAGCTTAATTTTTTTTAATTTATCTTTTATTTTTTCTTCTTGCTGATTGATGGATGTAAATGAGATGGGGATTCATTTGTTCTGTTAAAGAGATTTGTGTTTTGAAGTCTGATTTTATCTATCATCTTTGTGATTATTTGGGACTTGTGTGCCACCTGACAATGTCTATCAGCACATGTGTATTTTTAATAATAATGATGATAATATCCGGGGCAATGTTGATAAAGTAAATATTATACCATATTGATCCAGATGAAGAGTACTAGATTTAATTTTAATTGCTCGCAACGACGGGTAATACAAACTTTTGACGCCTTGTTTCATTGGAAATTCGGGTGCTTTCCAAATGACCGTTATTTATTATGTCTATCTTAAAAATTTATTCTATAGAGTATTCAATCCACTTCAGGAATTTACTGGACTCCTGTGCATCCAAGTTGGAATACCGGGAGCAAGGGATTATTTGATGACTGATTTTTTAATTGATGCCATTTTCTGAGGGAGAAGTATCTGGAGTCAGGCTATCAATGATGCGCTTAATCTTTTTTTTCTGGTTTAATTAAATGAAAAAAGTTCGAGGTAGATGTTCTTTTTTATGTTTGCTGTCGATTTGACTTCATAACACCTGGTTGTTCCAAATATTGGGGGGTGAACGGTTGAGGGGTAGGTTTCGGAGTCTCGTGGAATTTGATTTAGATTCCATTCCTCAAATCGTTAACTTTTTCAGGCCTTGATGGTGGCGGGGTAACATCCTCACCCGACAACGCAGAAGTCGTTGGTTTGATTTCTGCTTAGATGAATTTCCCTCCACCAAGGGCTTTGGTGTTTACATATGTGTATAATGGATGTATGCACAGTGGTTAGTTGAAAGAAGGGAGCACTAAGTCTCAAATCTCGCCCCAATGAAGTCGTTAAATAAATAAATAAATATTTGTAATTCGTTCAGCGCTTTATTCGCTATAGGGTTCACAAGAAAAAATCATTTTCCAATGGCCTGAAGCAGTCACCATATTGATGCCCCGACCACTTTGGCCATTTTGATGCGAAAAACTTCGGAGTAAACATTGTGTTCTGTGCTCATAGTGTTTTGTATTTACATTAAATGAATTTAGAATAGTAAATGGGGCAAAAATTCAAAAGGAATGCTAATAGTGATTTTTTTCGGCGTGGTGGAATGGCTTTCATGTAATTTATTTATTATAAAATAGACCTTTGTTCTTAATTAGTCAAAGGTAGGAACGCTAACGTTGACGGATCGCGGGCTGAATCGCATATAGGATTAATTCGCGAAAATCCATCACTCTTTTATGTTTTGAATGTGCATGATGTTTGATTTAACAATAACTGAGGTACACTACATCTGCAGAGCATCTCGTCCATGCGCTACGGTATGTGGTGCAGATAAACTCGTTTCATGTCCATTCAGCATAACTGTTGTAATTAAACGGGCAATTCGTAGTAACGTGCACACCTGTATCAATTATTTGCTCACGTTTGGAATTAGGTTAGTACCCAATCTGTTGGCTTCGGGTGCTTGGTGTAGAAACATGAGCTCCAGATTACGCCTAGCAATTTGATGTGGTATGTTTCCATGAAAATTATTATTCAGCATCACATCAATTGCTTCATAAATGCTATGCACAGCATGTGCAGTAATTCTACATAAGATTGAAACCTTATTACAATAGAGTCAGTATGAATTTAAATGAATGAAATGAATTTGATGTGGTCAATAACATTGCATGATTCCACTCAAATCTCATTAAATAATATTCTATTTTAATTAAACAACCTTCTCGTCTTTCATGGCAAACGAAGAAAACTCAGAAAAATGCCTATCGAGGTATTAAAATACTATGTATGTGTTTTGATCAAAAATAGCTAAACTAGCTTAAAATATATTTGAAAAATATTAGAATGTTATTTTATGCATAATTTATTAACTGAAATACAGGACATGACTAACATAATATGACTATGAAATATGCAGAAGTAAAATATGATTTTATATTTTTATTTATTAAATATGTACCAATAAATGTTTCAAGAAACAATTATTAATAAGCAAAATGTTCAGGATATACCCTATATTTTCTTTGTTGCCGATTTCAATGGTCATTCAATTTATAAATTCATATTTAATTCAGAAACATGATCACCCCCATTGAATCGTCAGGACTCGTGGTAACTAAAACAGATTTACATATTAATGAATGCTAATGAAATAAACTGAATCATTCGATATTTGGCATAAAGCGGTGAAACAAACCAATCGAAGTGCACCTGAAGTCTTCCTAGCCTTATCAGCCTAAAGGAGTGGGTTGTCGACTACAAGGAACGTCAACAAGGTTCTCGTTTTATGCTAGGCAAAAGTTAATTAAGCTCGCATAGTGCTCAGAGATCAGTGGGAATGGGACGATTTGGTTAATTCTGGGAATGCGCAGTGGTAACTGGGCTCATTTCTCAGTCTGTGTCATTTAATAAGGTTTAAAATGCCTAGTAAAAATTTATATTAACTCTTAGGTCTCGTCGCTTTTGACTAACTCACTTAACAGTACACATGATCAGTAAAGGATAACAAGTATCATATATAATTATGAACAAACAGTAGACAAATTAGCTTAAAGCCACTATAAAAAAGGGCAACAATTCGCCTCTTTTAATGAACAGGCCATATAGGAATACAAGTTTACTGAATAGTTACCATCTTTTTGCTAATTTAAAGAATAGACATTGAATATTCAAAATTTTACGCTCCACATAAATATAAGAGCTTTTATATGCCCGAACCTGTGAATAATTTGAATTTAAAATGCTAGGGTGAAGATTAGAGTCAAATAATTAATAAGAATAATTTATTTGGTATTTAATAAAGAAAATAGTTTGATGAAGCAACCCATTGAGTGTTTTTGAAAGGTATTGTATGTAAATGACAAATGGCTGCAAATGACTTTCTTCCTATGAATGTTTTATTAACATAGGTGTAAAGAGCCACCCTCAAATCAATGGGCTTTTGTATTGAACTTGTCTGGCTTTTATATCCTCGTGCAATTAACGTACTTGGTTAATAACTCTGGTTGTAAATATTCACCGAACAAGAAATTCACTGCATATAATGAATTTAAATGAATGTTTCTATGAAATAAGTTGCTTTTGTTAACAGTAAGCTGATTCAATATTTTCTTTTCTAAATTAAGGACATTTTCGCTAACACGACTTCAGTTAATATATATAGTATTCAAATACTCGGAATGAATCTTTTAAAGATGAACCGAAATAGCAGAGGCAAAATAGATTATGCAGAATAATTTAAAGTCACACTCAGTTGATTAATACACTGCATGATGAATGGCAATTTTATCTTTCAAAAGAAAAATAATATCGATTTGATGCTGACTTATTTTTATTTCTCGGGGAAGAAATACAACATAAGAACCGAAGCGTAACTTGGCCGATTATTTAACTGCCCCCTCCATCGCAGCATTCCGAATCCTCGTCTTGACATTCGAGCGGGTTCGAAACACTAACCTCTTCCCTTAAGGCCTCGAACTCGGCCCCGCCGTGTGAGAGGGCTGTCAGTTTGGAGCCGACCTCGTTGAGATTCGGAGTTGGTTGGCCCCGAGAGACTAAACGGGTGGGAAAGGAAAGAGATAGCGGGTGGGTCATACGAGAGAGGAGGCATGAGAATACATGGAGAGCGAGATATGTTTGTGTGTGTGTGTATATATATGAGGAGAGGAGAAGTCGGGTAGGGAGTTTCCAAGTCAAAGGGATTATTTCGGCCGCCTGCCCTTATCTGAGCGGAGCAGTGGAAACCGTGACAGTGGCTGAGAGGAAGGAGTAGAGGTGGGGACGCCCTCCTCCCGTTCTAACGTGCCCTTCTCCGCACCACACCACTCGACCTTTCTCCCCAACCTCGCTCGCCCACCCACCAATCCCTTCCCCTAATTTTCAACCCTCCTCTCCGCGCTTCCTCTAATCCCTCCCCAGCCTCCCTCTCCAGCCCCTACGTGGCTCTCCATACCGCCCGTCCCCTTTCATCCACCTCCTCATTACGCTTCCCTCGCTGCCCCATTCCACCCCATTCATCACCGTTTCATCGTTCTCCTCCCCAGTTGAGCGTGTCAGATCCAGGGAAGGGTGCAGAGAACTCCGTCTCGGCGCAGTTCGACCACGGGGTGCGGTAGCTTCATCTCCCGCTGATCCTCCCCATGGAGCCGCACCCACAAAAGATTGGGCCCGATTGTAGCGTCGCAGACTGAGAATAATGCATTGCTTTTGTCAGTATTTATATGTTTATATATATATATATATATATACACACTTGTATATATTATTATAAGGTAATCTACCGGTTAAGGTTGGTTTTGGATGGGCACAACAACCAAAAAATATTTTGTGACTCCTACCAAAACACTACATATTTTACATTTAAATGGAGAAGTGATATTGCGCTAGGGAACAAAAACACTGAGAAACACATGCAATTGAAACTCACACCTGTTCCGAATTTAAGGTGTCCTCTGGGGAAAGAAGGAACAAACGGCTTTTACCTGAGCGGGGCAGTGGAAACCGTGACAGTGGCTGAGAGGATTTTGCAACTACTACTTTGTCAAAATAATTACTAAGAAAAAATTGGGGTTAAAAAATTAAAAATTTTTAAATGCAAAATAATCAATTTTGAAACTCGTGTTAACCAAAGTACATAATCTCAAGAAAGGCATAAGGTAGAAGAGAGTGTACATAAATTATCACAGAAGTAAGTAGAGGGAGATTTTTCCTAGAGTTCTATAGAAAGAAACAAAATAAAAGGATGTAAGTTACACTTGATATAGTGTTACAGGTTCTAAAAAGTCCTGAACAGGTTCTAAAAAGTATAAAAGTACACTAAACCATAAAGGTTCAAAAATGACTTAGTTGCTCCGACGAATTTTAAAAATGGAGTGACAAGCCTAGGATAAGGAAAGAAAATGATTTGCAAAAACACTTCAGGACAGAATTGAAAAAAACTTTCCTATTTATTAAAAGGGATGTAATTGTTAAGATGTTTGCTGTAGAACCCGAAAGGTGAGTTGTTGAATGCAGTAGTAGTAGTAGTAGTATTTAGGGGGAGGGGACCGACAGCTGAGGTCATTTGCGCCATAGGGGATGGACAGGAAAGGATGACGGTGGAGAGAAACCCGGTGAGGGCATTAGCCTACTCTTTACAAAAGGCGCCAAGGGGTTCGCAGCTTAGCGTCCCATCCGACAGACGGCGTACTCACTCAAAGTGCCCTCCACAAAGCACCTCAAGTAGGGATCGGGATACCTCTGAAAAATATTCAACACCGCCTCTCATTCATTTTTCCTGTCTCCATAGGATTTCACCCAACAAACCCCTCTCTTTGCCTGCTATACAAAATACTTCCTAAATCTTTTTCTTCTAGGTCCATTTCACCCTCTCCATTCTTCTCCAAACCCACATTTCAAAAGCCTCCAGTCTACGTCTATCCTCCCGCTTTAATGACCACGTTTCCGCGCCGTACATAGCTACACTCCATATAAACGTTATTACGAGCCTTTTCTTAATATCCATACTCAACGTCGCTGTCATCAACTCCGTACTCCTCGTGAAAGCCTCTTTGCCTAGCGCAATTCTTCTCCTTATGTCCCTACTTCTTTGACCATGTTGGTTTAAAATACTTCCGAGATACGTAAACTGTTCTACCTGCTCTAGTTTTTGCCTTCCTATTTTAATGTTTAGCTTAGCCTTTTTCTCTCTAGATAATCGCATTACCTTTGTTTTATTAATATTGAGTCTCATCCTATACCTATCGCACTGAATTTCCAATTCACTCAGCATTGCTTGCAACCCCTTGGCAGACTGATAAACCAAAGCTTGGTCATCAGCAAACCTTACTGATTTTAGGAATTCTTTGCCCACTTTCATTTCTAACTCCAGTTATTCCCATGCCTCTTTAATCATTTCCTCTGCATACAGGTTGAACAGCAACGGTGATAATGGGCAACCCTGCCTTACACCTCTTCCTAACGCTGCCCAACCGGACTCCCCGTTCTCCACCCGCACCAGAGCAGAGACATGTACAGGCTGCGGATTAGCCTCCTATCCCTCCAATCTATTCCTATTTTCTGCAATATACTCATTAGTTTTTCTCAATTCACTCTATCAAACGGTTTTTCTAAATCTACGAAACAGGCAAATACGTCCTGATTGTAGTCTATATTCCTCTCGATCAATAATCTCATTACTGCAATGGCATCTCGCGTACCTCTCCCCTTCATAAACCCAAACTGATCATCCCCTAAGTAATCATTTGCCCTACTCTCTATCCTTTTGTTGATGATCCTCAGAACAACTTTAGCTGCGTGGGATATCAAACTTATCGTCCTGTAGTCATCACATGATGTAGCCTTTACCTTTTTCGGAATAGGAACGAAAACTGATCTCTCAAAATCTTCCGGCCATATTCCTTCCTCATAGACACTACGAATCAGCCCTATGGACTCTTCCTCCCACGTGTTCCTTAACATTTCAGTAGTTCTGCAGGAATGCTGTCCACCCCCACGGCCTTATTTAGTTTTATCTCCCTTAATGCCCTTTCTATATCATCGTCGAGTATGCCTGGACCTAAGCGATCTTGCTTTACGTCATGTTTCTTTTCTATGGCTAACTTTGTTGGTCTAAGTTCTTTACTATACATTTCTTCTATATATTCCTTCCAACTCTGTTAGCTCTTTGCTGTGTCAACTGTTCTTTTACCTTACCCGCCTTATCTCTAACTCTAAGCATAGATCTTCCCTTCTTACTTCCCGGTAAGATTTAACTTTGCTGTACAGCGCACCAATAACAGCGAAATTTCCATATCCTCGCGCTGCGTCTTCTACCATGCTTCTTTTGCTTTATTTGTTGCCCGCCTCAATTTATTATTTAGCTCTTTGTACTTCATTTTGCCTAACTCTGTGTTTTCATTCTTCCATTTCTCCTCTCGTGCATCTTTGTAATCATCTCACCTGTGATCCATGGTTTTCTAGTCCTTTTCGCGTTAACGGTTACAATAGTGTCTTTTGCGGCTTTCGATAACCCTTTCTTGATACGTTCCCATTTTTCTTCGATAGTACACAGCTCTTTACCATTCTCCATTATTTTCTCTGCAGCCTACTGGTATTACTTCCTAGTCAATCCATTTAATGTTTCTACATTCCATTTTCTAACCCGTCGCTCCCGCCTTTTCTTTTTGAAACGGAGGCTGCATTTCATAGCAAATAAAGGTGTGTGTATGTACGTATGTTTATATATAATTGTATATATATATATATATATATATATATCTATATATATATATATATATATATATATATATATATATATATATATATATGGGTCGCGGTAGTCCAGGGGGTAGAGCCTTAGACTACTGACCAGAGGGGTCCGGGTGCGATTCCTGGGCAAGGCACTCTGGGCACCTACAGCTCCAAGCGATGTGATTTTTCGGAAGACAGATCTTCCAGGGAAACCATAACCGGCACAGGGAAAATAACTGGCCCCCCTACCTTGATGTGTGAATTTCACACGCCATCGGGCTTAGTACTGTGAGCTTTACCTGGAGCGGTGCTGGGCGCGCCGCTCCAAGCGCGCCCAGCACCGCTCTGACGGGCTGCGATTGGAGGGGGGTATGTTGGCAAGCGACGCTGTAAAAGGCAGTCAGCTCTGAGCTATGGTGTAGTGAGGAGCTCTGTTAACGCGAACCTCCACGCTTCGACCGACGTCACGGAACGCGATGCCGAAGCAGCGTTATTCCATCAAATTTGCGGTAAAGCTTGGGAAATCGTCTACCGAAACTGTCGGTATGATTAACCAGGCTTACGGGGAGTCAGCCATGTCCAGAAACATGATCTTTCGGTGGCACAAGATGTTCGTGGAGGGCAGAGAAGAGGTCGACGACGAGTCTTCGAGAGGTTCCCGATGATGCCTTCGCGGGAGCGTTCCAGGAATGGGAACGCCTCTGGAACAAGTGTATCGACTCACAAGGGTCCTATTTTGAGGAATATTAGCTTAAGATATGTAAAAGTGTAATAATTTTTTTTTTCTGAGCTCAGTACACTTATTTTCCGGACGAACCCTGTATATGTAATTGGAAAAATCAATGTGCATGACATTAAAAAGACAGCAACAGAAGAACGCTGAAATAAGGTAAGGTGTTTTAAATTCGAGATTTTCACCACAAGGTTTAAAAGAAATACCTTAAAATTGTACGCATAACAGCAGAAAATTCGATTGATGGCATCGCCTTAGTTTTGTTCACAATATATTTTTCTGAACATGAAACTTAAGTGGAATTTTTAAGCTCTTTCGCGTACGTAGAATATCTTTTCGCAACAAATATAGCGAAAATTCTGGCACTGTTTGTAAAAAGGTCATTTCCTCAATAATTCTGTTTTAACTGAATTGACTCTCGTTATCATCGATGGATGGTATTTGTAGGAAAACGTTTTTAAAGGACAATATGATCCGAAGAATAATAATTAAAATTGTTCAATCCTTCATACTTCAGTATGCTTTCATTTTCATGTTAGACCCTAATTGTTTTAAATTCTGGAAGCAAGTATGGGTGCTGGATGCTTTTAGTTTGCCAAATGGATACTGAAATTTGACCACGAGGAAACAAACATTTCCACCAAAGAAATATACGAGACCGCTATGTACTATGATCATCCCCCACATCGAATATCACAATCTTATACATATCCTTATCCTCCTTCCCCATGTAACTTTCCTGGGGTCCAAACATTTTTTCCTTGCTCCTCGTTTGAGCCAACGACTCCGAAATCTCTTTAGCATTCGGCTCTCAGCCTTAAAGCGCATTACCATTGCCTATCCTTTGGCCAAACCTAAGCCCCAACAGGAAGGATGGCAGGCACCAGCCATCCTTCTTGCCACTCCATCGTCGTCCGTCCGATGCACACACTTTACAGCGACTCCATTTAATGTACTATCTCGTTAAGCAGCGACGATGCTTCCGATGTCCCCGCTCGAGGCGAGTGACTTCAGCCACCTGCCTAGGAGCTACCTCCGTTGCCATTATCGTACTCACAAAATCCTTTGTCGATTAAATCTAATTTCAAAATTGTGACACACACTCTCGCATAGCGCTTATCACGGGGTTGCGGTTGCGTTTTATGAGACGCGGTCGCTAAACGAATTCGGTCTGAGTAGGGATATCCAGGGACACTACGGAGTTAATCAGTTTAGAGTTGAAAGGCTCATTGAAATCCTGGGATTTTGCACCTTTAGAAGACTGGGTTGAGCGAGGGATCGCTTGATGATGGAAAGAGATAATGTGAGGCTACCAAAAAAATTTAGTGCGCCCTTTAAAGTTCACTATCCAAACCATCTCATTAATTTTACCACTAAGAATTCAAAAGACGTAACATGATAACGAAATTGTATAGAAGGGATCATGCCTTAAATACGCGTAATTTGGAGTTTACTAAATGCAAAACTGTAAAGAATATTAACATAATTGAAATGTTCCCAACCACGACCAAACGAAACAGTGGATTATCAGATAATAGCCAAAATAAAATTAGCCGTAATTTCCAATTCTACCCAGGACAAACCAAACTTCACATAAAGTTTGAAGGCTTGTGCTTAGGAATATTTGTTCTATTAATTCTAATAATGAAGCTGTCGGAGTAAATAAATTAGGTTTATTAAAGCCACTCAAATTAAACCTGTAAATAAAAATCAATTTCTCAAAACACCAGGGCCCGTATTAAAATATCACGGTTTAGGAGGTCTTTAGAGTATGATTTTCGAGCATGTTTTTAATATGAATGGATTTTTTCCTAAGGTAAGGCCTCATATCAATTTCCACAAACATTGATTCACACTTATTTTAAAGCAAAATATTGTTTGATTTGTATTCATCAACTAAATTTCCTATGGACCTTATTGATCCCGATTCCAAGGAGTTCTTGACGGATCCAGAGATATGCTGGCTTCATTAAAACTTGAAAAAAAATGAAAATGTGATTTTGAAGTTGACTTTTTTGGTGCACGAGTCAATGGAAAGAAATTCTGCTATTTTTTTTGGAACGATACACCATCCCTAAAATCACAGCGGAATAGTGCTCCGAGCAGACCACTCTCCCTACTTAAAGCACGCCTTTTGAAACTGGGATGGGAAAGAAATTTCTTCTAATGAAATTCAAATTGCACTTAATTTTGCAGCAAAAATTGCAATGTTTTCTGCGTTACACTAAAAATAAAATTATTCCTTATATTCTACAATATGATCATATTTGGGGAACCCTTTTCTAGGGTATATGATAATTTCTCCAATTTCACAATAATTCGACAAAAATTATATATATATATATATATATTATATATATATATATATATATATATATATATATATATATATATATATATATATATATATATATATATATAAACATGGATTTCACATACCAATGAGGTATTGGGCTACTGGGTGCACTTAAACATAACTTATCGAACCGACCGGGTTGATTATTGTGTTTATAGTATACTTATGAATATATAAACACATATGTAGATTTTTAAACCATAGAAACACAAAGAACGGACTCTCACATATGTAGTTTTGACGTTTCGACGGCAAGGCCGTCGTCTTCAGAATGGCGTTCTCGGGGAAGAGCGGATAGGACATGTACGGGGGAGAGGTGAGGTCAGGAGAGGTATGGGACCAATAGAAAATGAACAAGGGGGTGGGAGTGGATATGTAGGCAGCTGTATGATGCATTCAGTGGGCTTGGTTTAAATGACTGGGTCATCCAGATATGCGCCAACTCCCGGATTGTCACCTCTATTATACTAGCAGATTTGGGAAGGGTTTCAATCACCGAAACGGAGAAGCAGTCATCGAAAGATTGGTTGTGGGAAGCAGTGTGAGTAGGGATGGGATAATTAAGGAAGGTGGGAGATTTGGTGGAATATCAGTGGTTATTCATTCGGAGGGAAAGTGTGGTCGTGTATTCGCCTACGTAGAAGGCAGGGCAGAAGTTACAGGAGAGGCGATACATAACATTTTTTAGGTGCAGGTGGCGACCGGCTGGGAGTTGGTACAAGGTGAGGGAGAGGGTCTCAGAAGATGGCAGCATTTGCAGCGTGGGCGGTTGCATGGTGCGGATAGGGGCGGGGGGTAGACGGGGGGTGTTCGCAGTTGGCTTTGTTGACTTATAGATGTCTCGCAAGTTTAAACAAAACTGAAACTGAAAGTACTGATATAATATATATATATATATATATATATATATATATAAAGCCATGAATAACGACATTATTTTCTCATCGTACACGACATTGCGACTTACGCAAACCTCCGCACTTTGCGTTTGGAATATGAAATGTTCAGCGCAAATGTGTGTGTGTGTGTGTGTATGTATATATATGTGTATGTATATATAAAGCATAAATACAATAATCAACCCAAAAGTCGGTTTGGTAGGTTATGGTAAAGTGCACCCAGTACTAAGGCAAACGGTATGTGAAATTCACACTTCATTAGAGGCAGGCCAGTACCTTTCCCTGGTCCGTCAAGGTTTCCGAGGAACATCTGGTACCCGAAAAATCGCTTAGCTTGGGTGGAGCTGCAGGTGCCCAGAGACTTGCCCGGGAATCGAACGGGGACCCTCGGTGCATTTTGGGAGGCTTGCTGATTTTCGGGAGGAGATAAAACTGGGGTGTTCTGGGGTTCAGGGGTGAGAGTAGGGATGTGTCTTTGGAAGTGAGGCCTTCTTTTAGTTCAAATTGGAGTAGAAAAGACCGAATTTATGTCTGGAAAGTTAGTGTTGGGTTGTTGGCGAGAGTTGTATGGGTATATGTATAATTGAGGTGACCTAGGGCTTTGGAAAAAATAATCATTGGTGTTTAGTATTATTACAAATAGGCCTTTTTTGGCGGTGGTGACTACGATGTTGGTATTGGAATAGGGTTTTTTAAGCATGACGTCCGTTCGTGGAGAGGTTATTATTAGGTATGGAAATTCTATGAAGGATTCGTTGAAAACTTTGTGGAGAAGAAAACGCCTGAATATTTCAACTGGATGGCTACTTGGAATATTGGTTTTGGTTCATGGGTTGAAGCAGGGCGCAATTTGTCAATTGTGTGAATGCCGCTTATGTTACTTTTAAAGGTTAAGCTTAAATTTAAGGGTTGCTTTGTGATTTCCAGAAGGCGCGACATTGAAAATTTTGGCAGATATTGAGGGTATCAGTGAGTATTTTAATGTGGTAGAATTTCGGTGTCGGAGAGAAGGATAGGATTTTACTTAAAATGTAAACTTCACCGTTAGAAAGGTCTGTATTTGAAAGATTTACAATGTCATGAGAATTATCGGGGGGAGAGGTGGTGTTGGGACCCTTCAGTGGTGGTTGGAGCCTAGGAAAAACCGGAGGGCCTTTGGGATAAAGGGTGAGGTTATAAATACTGCGGAGGTGGGGCTTGTATTGAAAGAGCGGGTGTAATTTGGAAGGAGGTGGCGGGAAAGGGTGACGATGTGGAAGTCTGAGACCTCCTCGGAAGAAGGATATGCAGAGATTCAACAACTTTTTAAGGACACGTTGTTTTTGTTGGAGGGAACTTAGGGCTGACGAAACTATGGCGTTGAGTTGGGGAATTAGGAGCGCAGCAGCCCAGGAGATAATTTTGAAGAGGAAAAATGAGTTTGATAAGTGTTGCTCACGAATGCATTGATATTGGGGAAGGATAAAGTGTGCATATTCTAACGAAATTTCGTAAGAAAATGCATAAAGCTTGCGGTGAATATCTGGAAGAGTAGCAGATAAAGGTAGGGAAATGCCTATACCGCGGTCGTGAGGACCTCTCATAGAGACCAGGGCTGTTTTCCGTGATCGAGGCAAATAAAACTACTGTTTCAGTAAGTGACACCGAGAGAGAATGTTACTAATTCAAAGAGAGCAGGGGGATTAAGCAGCTCGTCTCTCATTTGAAAGTCTCAGGTATTGAACGCAAAACAACTTTCAGCATCTATTAACATATCATTAATCCAGTGAAATGATCATTTCAGCTCGATAACATATGGGTATGTCCGCTTTCTAAACATGTATTCAACCGTACGTAGCATCCGAATTTTGAAAACATTTTCGAAATTCATAGATAACATTCTTTGAAATATCTGTTTTATTGACCCAGCTGATTGAATGTTGCTTTTATTTCTGTTGAAACTCAAAGCGTTAGGAAAAAAAACGGTATCAAAGATACTGAATTTGCAGAGTTTAAAAGGAACCACAAATGATTACATGTTAATAAACAATCAAAATACTATTCATTTGCGCTTAGTAAAAATATAATCTGGTAATTGAGATAATGGAGTTTCGTTCGAGGAAACGTTTGAAAAAGTTATTTATGTATTAATACATATGTTTTGCCAACTGTCGATTCATGAATTCTCATATGAATGACTCAGACTTAAAGTTAGTATCATTTTATTTCTATTAACCGTAATATTGTATGCATCTACATCTACATCTACATAATACCCCGCAAGCCGCCGCAAGGGCGTGTGGCGGGGGGTGTTAGGTCACCAACCGTAAAAAAGAAAAATACCACATGCAAAAAAAACAACACGGAAAATTACACCCACAGCAGCGCACACACTCATGCACAAATCCCTTCATCCAAAACTCGTGCAAACACATATACCGCAAAAATACTAAAAAACTGCACCCCATGATGCAGCACGAAAGACATCCTACAACACGGAAGCCAGGACACAACAAGCAAGAAATTGAAACATCACTACCACATGAAAATGCACCACGAAACACTCTACCCTCAAAGAGTCTGTAAAAGGCAGGGAATGCGACCCAACGTTGCAGGTAGCAGGAATTTCCCCCCGTGGAGAGGGACGAGGGATTGAAAGGAAAGAGACTTAAAAACAGATGAACGGAACACGAATGAGGTCATTCGGAAAGAATGGGTTATTATAGCGAAACACATAAGGTTAGTGGAAGAGCATGCATTTAAATAGAACTAATTATTTTTTAGACGCTGAGGGTGGCAAGTGGAATTTTTGCTATCTATAACCCTGCAGTTGCTATCCCGTTTTGTCCGTGGGAAGAAGGAGTCCTTGAGTCGGCTAGTTCTGGCATCTATTTCCCGAATTTTATATGCATGATCCAAGCGACCAATGTATGTAGGAGTACGAATAATTTGCGAGACCTCGGTGCTGAAACATGCGGATCTAAATTTATTTAATAATTTCAATCTTGCATGGAATCGTCTCTCTGCCAATGATTCCCACCCCAAATCCATGAGCATTTCGGTGACGCTTTGCGTTTTATCGTAGAAATTTTTTACAAAACGGGCTGCCCGGCGTTGAACCTTCTCAATTTCCCGAATGAGACCTTTTTCACTCGGATCCCACACGCTGCATGCGTATTCTAAATGAGGCCTTACAAGAGCGTGGTAACAACGTTCCTTGACCTTCGAGTCACTTTTGCCGACAATGCGTCTAATGAATCCCAATTTTTTATATGCTTGACCGCAGACTTTACGTATGTGAGTCCCCCGAGTTAAGTCTTTTGTGAATGTGACACCAAGGTATTTTACCGTATCAAGTACTGCTAGGTCACCTCCAGCTAATTTGTAAGCAAATCCCGTTGATCTTTTAAAGAAATTTACCACTGAACATTTATTATAATTTAGAGTCAATCCCCAGTTAGAACACCATTTAGTAATGCAATCTAAATCCTGCGCCAGAATAAAACGATCCTCATCCCCAGATATCTCCCGATAGATCACCGTGTCATCCGCGAACATCCGAATTTTACTTTTTACTTCGCGGGTCAAATCGTTATCTATATCTACATCTATTTAATACCCCGCAAGCCGCCGCTAGGGCGTGTGGCGGGGGGTGTTAGGATACCACCCGTAATTTAGAAAAGAAAGAGAAAAAAATCCGCATGCAATAACCACAAAATCATATATAAAAAAAAACTTGGCATAAATTCATGCATGAACACTTACACCCCACACACATGCAAACACTCAATTTACACCTTACATACACATGCACCTGAAAGTATACCTAACATCTCTATAGTGTTTAATTTTGTTCCGACTTGTAAATTCAACGTTTTTAATATTTCTAAAGTGACTTCGGTTTCTTACTATTATGATTTCTGATTGTTCGGGGAAAGAATGAGTATTTGTATCTATCTGTAGTTAAATCTATCTCCCATATTTTATATTTGAGGTCTGATCCACCTAAATAGTGTGGGTCATTATAATTCCTTCAGTGTCATAGTTAAACTCGTTTGTTCTGAACCTTTCTAAAAGTCTAAGCCCCGCTTGTTCCCGCCGCACTTCAAGTGGTTGCCAGCCTAAATCCCTTGATTGGCCGTAGTCAGTACTGAACCCTCTATTTCGTTGTTTATATCCTGTTCGCCGATTCCTAGTTCCAAAATTTCAAAACCGCGTATTTACCGCGTAACTGAGTATTTGTACCTATCTGTCCTGGAATCTATCTCCCTTAGTTTATCTTTGTGGTCTGATCTACCTAAGTTGTGTGGGGCCATTATAATTCTTTCAGTGTCATAGTTAAACTCGTTTGTTCTGAACCTTTCTAAAAGTCTAAGCCTCGCTTGCTCTCTCCGCACTTCAAGTGGTTCCCAGCCTAAATCCACTAAAAGATCTGTCACACTTGTGTTCTTATCATAACAATTTTTAACGAATCTAGCGGATTTTCTCTGGACTTTATCTAATTCTTTTTGCCAAATTTTCTCCCACGGATCCCAAATACTTGCGGCATATTCCAAATGAGGTCTAACTAGAGCAAAATAACACCTCTCTTTAACTTTTTCATTACATTTCCCCACCACCCGTTTAATGAAGCCAAGTTTCTTTAAAGCTGATCCGCATATTGTCCTGATATGTGCTCCCCATGAAAGGCGTGGTGTTAGAACAACCCCTAAATATTTAACTTGATATTCCTTAGTCAATACTGAACCCTCTATTTTGTAGTTTATATCCTTTTCCTCGCTTCCATTATTCCAAAATTTCCAAACTGCGCATTTATCTATCTTAAGTGTTAATCCCCATTTATTGCACCATTCCGAGATATTGTCTAAGTCTCTAGAGAGTAGCTCGCGATCTAGTTGGCTCCTTATTTCCCTGTTTATCACCGTGTCGTCAGCAAATAACCTTAGATTGCTACTAACGTGTGTGCTTAAGTCATTTATGTATATTAAGAACAGAAGAGGCCCTATTACACTTCCCTGGGGGACGCCCGAAGTAACATCTCTCTCCGTTGAGCACAACCCATCTATGACTACTATTTGTTTGCGGTTTGACAAGAAGTCTCTAATCCAAATAATTAATTTCTCATTGATCCCAGAGTATTTAAGTTTATGTAACAATTTATTGTGTGAGACTTTGTCGAAGGCTTCTTTGAAATCCAGGAATACTGCATCGACTTGTGTGTTGTTTTCCCCCGATCTATGTACATCGTGAATGAAGAGACCTAGTTGTGTTTCGCAAGATCTGCTTTTCCTAAAGCCGTGCTGGTTGTGGATTAGTATTTTCCTACTATCAAGAAATCTCATAATGCTAAGAACAATGATGTGTTCCAATATTTTGCAAGGGATCGATGTTAAAGAAATGGGTCGGTAATTGGTTGGTTTATCCCTATCGCCGCCTTTATAGATGGGAGTTATATGGGCTAGCTTCCAGTCTCGAGGCACTGAGCCTTCTTCTATCGATTTTAGAAAAACAATATGTAAAAACGGGGCAATGTCTTCAGCTAGTTCCTTTAATATTCTAGCAGGTATTTCTTCCGGACCAGGTGCCTTGTGTGCTTTGATACTACGGAGCAGATGTACTATTCCCTGCTTGGTCAGTGTAAGATCGCTCATGTGTTCCCCGGGTGGGTGTGGAGGATTATTTGGTGCGTTTGTGTTTTTGTTGTAGACGCTCTGGAAAAAATGGTTTAAAATATTTGCCTTTTTCACGCTATCTGTAATGATTTCTCCATTTTCAGTCTTCAAAGAGTTAACAGTGGGACGTTTACCCTGTATTTCCCTAACATAGGACCAGATTGACTTTGGATTTTCCTCAAGATATTCGCTTAGCATTTTAGATTTAAAAGAGTGTAGTGCTGTGCGCATAATACTTTTCGTCTTACTACGACATTCGTTTAGTTGCTGTTTGGAAGTATTCATATAAACTATATCGTCACTTTTTAAACTCTTTTTGAAATTTGACTGTAGCTTTCTTTGCCTTCTTAATGCCGATCTGACTTCCCCGTTGTACCATCTAGGTTCCTTACTGTCGCATTTGAGTTTGGACGGGATGTACGTCTTCATTTCTTCGCGTAAAATATTTAAGAAATAATTCCAAGTGTTCTCTGTATTTGTTGTCAGTGTTTTTGTCTTGTATTCTGGTAATTTTATCTTTAGATATTCTCTTAGTCCGTTAAAATTTGCCTTGTTGTATAGGTATATTTTACGCTTTTCTTTGTTTATTTTGACGAACTTCGTTTTTAACTCCACAAGAATAGCCTTATGGTCACTGATTCCGTCTATTATTTCAATGTTAGTAATGATTTCGGGCTTAGATGTCGCAAATATGTCTAGTATGCTTTGGCCCCGTGTTGGTGATTTCACAAGTTGTTCTAAGGAGTGTTTTGTGAATATATGAAGGAGTTCTTGGCATGAATCTCTGTTTTTGGCAGATTTTCCTACGCAGTAGTTGTCCCAGTTAATTGACGGTAGATTTGTGTCACCAGCGATTATACTAATACTGTTGCTTTGTCTGCTGCTGATAGTGGATATTTGTTCGTCGAGCTTGTGTAGGAAATCTGTGTTAGAATCTGGGGGTCTATTAAATGAACACACGTATAGGCTTCTGCCGTTGTAGTCCTTAATGTTGCACCAAACGCTTTCTATGTCATCTACGTCGCATTCATATCGTTGGCTACTAAGATGTGACTTTACTGCAATGAATACCCGCCCACCCAACCTATTTGGTCTGTCCCTTCTGTAAATTGTGAAACCGTTTGGAAAAACCTCATTTTTTGCTATATCTCCCGTGAGCCAACTTTCCGTTCCAACTACTATGTCTGCGTTTTTACTGACAAAAATATGTTCAATATCCGATATTTTGTTTCTAATGCTACGGCAGTTTAATGTTATAATTTTAATATGGCTAATATTTTCTTGTTTTTCGGTTTTATGTACGCTCACAAAACTGTTTTGAGACGATTCGTGGTGAACAGAGACAAAAGAATTACATTCACTTGCATTGCTATCTGTTATGTATGTAGAGGCACCAATTTTATTAAATTTACGTATCAAAAATCAAGAAAAGCAACGGCCCGATTTACAATTCCTTTTAACCGTAAATTAATAAATTATTTTCATAGACTCGAATTTTAAGAAACGTACTGATTTTAGCAAATATTTCTATGTATTCGATCGCGTAAAGACAACAAATAAAAACATTCTCATTTTATTTGATTTATATCTATATGCTTATTGTTTAAATCACATAGTTTTGGTGCACAGGAGGAGTAATCGAATCGAGTCTTAATTCCAATGGTTTTCTTAATTTAAAAAGCTGTCAATGAGTAAATGAGCAAAAATATCTTCAGGTCTCTCATATATCGGTTTAAGCATTGTGGAATTTTTCTAGGCTACTTCTTTGATTCTTTATTTTCTATATTTATGAAAATATCCTGAATTCTCAACTCCGACGAAATGCTCGAAACTTATACGCTGATTGTGGACAAGTTTACTGCCATTTCCATCTGTCAAAGTTTCTATATAAAATGACCATCAATGGGGTAACTAGTGTTTCAACTATCTACACTACACCTGATCAAATGCTTCTCGAATATTTTTATTACAAAAATATAATTCACAAACATACTATTGGTAAGGCTTCACTTCGGAATGTTCTTCTACCCAACGTGTACAATTATCCCAACGGTATTTTCTTTTTTTGAAACAGTCCTGAAGAGCTTCTTTTGGAATGCTCTTGAGTACGTCCTTCGAATTTTTCTGTATCACTGGAATTGTGGCAAATCTTTTTCCTTTGAGCAGGGATTTGGTTTAGGGATCAGGAAAAAGTCACACGGGGCTAGGATTGGTTAGAAGCGTGGGTCGGGAAAAACAGTGGTCTTATTTTCTAATAAAAACTCACGAGTTGTGGGAGACGAATGAGCCTAAGCGTTGTCGTTGTGAAAAACCATTCGCCACTCCTTCAAAATTTGGGTCGTTTTCGCCTGATTCACTCTCTTAGGCGTTTCATATCCCCCAGATAGAACGCAGTATTGACTATCTGGTCTTAAAGTAGACATTTGGATTGCACAACCTTCTTTCTTTGCATCGAAAAAAACATTCAACATTTCCTTGAAATTTGTGGGAACCTGTCGAGGTTTTTTGGAGCGGGGGATGTTTCCCCAATCATATGTGAAGATTGTAATTTTGTTTCGATGTCATATCTATTAACCCATGACTCATCACTTGTTTGGCTCCTTTCCCCATATGTAAGGCAGATCATTTTATTACTATTGTAAGATTTTTTAGGTATCAACGCTAAAAAAATTGGATTTTCATTACCGAGGTCCTTCATAACGCCGTCATTTAAGTGAGGGGGCTCACTCACCCAGCATTCAACTTATGTGAACTCTATTTTGTCAGCATGTGAAAAACTCTTTGTAAATAGGGTGCAATGCCTATTTATTTTAAGTTTCAAAGCTTTTTTTTATTCCTTCATAGGACAATTTTATGGCTCTCATTAGCTGCTTAGGTTTGGGTTGGTCTTCGTTCTGTGCGCTAATATTTCTGGTGAAGGAGTTGCGAAAGAAGCTTTTGCAACGTTCTCATTCGTTATGCAGTCGGAATCAATATTGCCCTTATGGATTTAAGTATTGTGTAGTTGGACGTTTTATTTGTATTTTTCTGATCATTTGATTGCTATTTTCAGATAATTTATCTTATCGTTGGCACAACTTTTATAAATTCATAGGAAGGAAATATTATGGGAAGAGTCTACTCCAGCCGTACTCTTATAAATGAGCAAAGGGAAATTAGAGAAGATATATGCAGTAAATCAATAAAAAATTTAAAAAATAACAGCAAATAAAAAGAAAATAAATATAATAAAAATACTAAAAATAAATAAATAGATAACGCAAACGGTTAGAACCAAAATATGTCTGACTAAGGTTTACTAGATAGCATTGACCCTCGCCCTTGTCAAACATACAGCAATCAGGGGATAACGAGAGAATTATCTCTGCGCTAGCTGCCCGCCGGTCACAATTAATGAAATGAAATAAATGCAGATAAATCACGTACTCTCTAGCTTGGACATACTATACAGCATTGATCCTTGCTAGTCTCATATATAGTGGATCAATAATTCCCGCAATAATGAAGGGGATCAATTTAATGGAATGTCCTACCTGGGAAAAAATGCCTTTTATAGGTACATCTACATCTACATAATACCCCGCAAGCCGCCGCAAGGGCGTGTGGCGGGGGGTGTTAGGTCACCAACCGTTAAAGGAAAAATACCACATGCAAAAAAACAACACGGAAAATCACACCCACAGCAGCGCACACACCCATGGAAAATCCCTTCATCCAATACTCATGCAAACACATATACCGCAAACTAATGAAAAACTGCACACCAGGATGCAGCACGAAAGACATCCTACAACACGCAAGCCAGGACACAAAAAGCAAGAAATTGAACCATCACTACCACATGAAAATGCACCACAAAACACTCTACCCCCCTGAGGAGTCACTAAAAGGCAGGGAATGCGACCCAACGTTGCAGGTAGCAGGGATTTCCCCCCGCGGAGAGGGACGAGGGACTGATAGGGAAACTTAAAAACAGATGAACAGAACACGAATGAGGTCATTCGGAAAGAATGGGTTATTATAATAAAACATATAAGGTTAGTGGAAAAGCATGCATTTAAGTAGAACTAATTATTTTTTAGACGCTGAGGGTGGCAAGTGGAATTTTTGCTATCTATAACCCTGCAGTTGCTATTCGCTGATTAGTTGATAGTACGCTGTTTGGACAGATGTTGAAATTGAATCCGCAGTTCTGTAGGGATCATTCAACTTTGGAGAAATTGGAGGCGGACATGTTAATAACAAACGGAAAGGAGTTGTCAGAACTTGTCTTGTTGTCAGTTGGTAGAAGAAATATAGTCGTATTTTGGCAAAATGGCTTGGATTTTTTTAGAAAGACAGAAGGATTTGTTATGATATTTATGATTCGTCACAACATGTACTTTCCTTTC
Organism: Hetaerina americana; assembly: GCF_022747635.1. Taxonomy (NCBI): domain Eukaryota; kingdom Metazoa; phylum Arthropoda; class Insecta; order Odonata; family Calopterygidae; genus Hetaerina; species Hetaerina americana. The sequence continues at coordinate 36,073,512 of NW_027286292.1, forward strand.
AAATTCCAGCCAATCTGAAAATTCCTGGTTGTTAACACCTTTTGCTAGTTTTAAAAGTAGTTAGTAGCATTCAAGTTCTAGGAAGGAAGGTACGAATCTACAAAAGACAGATGTGTTTTGCTGTCCAAATGAAAGAGTTTCGACTTCGAATGCTTTTTGATATGAGACGCCAAGCTGTAAGGCCTCAAGCAGGCGAGGATAAATTTAGCCACTCCCAGTTCGCGGTGGTATATTTTTCAAAGAGCTCGTTCTTTAGCAAATGGCGAGGATAAAGAAATCAAAGATATAGCATGAAAATGAGAGACTCAAGAAAATTTTCTCTTGAGTGTCTCATATGCACAGTTGCGATAAATTATTTTGTAACGGTTTTTTGTATAAAATCAGGTAAGAACTTTCCTGTTTATAAAATAAATCATTAATAATACTTTTATTATTATCATCAAACTTATTTTCTGTAATAGGTAATTAAATAGGCTTAATTTTGTGCTACCCTTAGACAGTTTTTCAAGCTCGACTGAAAGTTAAAGATAAATGTATAAACGTTTATACTTGGGTGCTAGAATTAGTAATAACATTCACGGACTACTTACTGAATAAAAATGGCTTATGATGGTTTCTTATGCTTGTTATGTTTTAAGAATCGCAAAGACTTCATCTTGTTTGAGTTATAATACAGAAGGCCTTTAAAATTATTTTATGCCACCTCATTTCTCCATTCATGCCAGGTACGTGATACATGTCATATTATGCATCCAAGCCATTCACCAAATCTATTTTCAAGTTTAATTACCCAAGATTCCTCCCAAAACGGTATAGTTAGACTCATAATAGTTCTCTTAACATATATATTTAACTATACTTTTCACTGTGAATGAAAGTACTCTAGTATATCCCAAATTACTCTCAACCCATCAGGTTTATTTGCCCAAAATGATTTCCTCTATTAGTCATATCTATTGTTTTATAGTTCTCTCTGCTTTTTACACCCGAATTTGATGATAACATATTTCAGTTTTACTGCTGCATTTATGCCTCTCCAATGACTCGTGTTGCCCAATCGCTTGCAGATATGTTGTTACATTTTTTCTGTAACTCTTGCTTTTCAGCTTTTTAAGTTTACCCATACACTATATTTTTCTAAATATTATCATAAAATAGAGTTTCATTCTATATTTATGGCCATTCCTTAATTTTCCTTTAAAGATTTTTTCTATTTCAATATTTTGCTCCTAAAAGTTTTGAATTGACGATTATATGCCATGAGAATGAATACATATTTCTCTAACGGTACACTATGTGAGCTGATTCTGATTTTCCAATTAAATTATGGTGTGATCTAATGTCTTTGACAGCTATGCATTTGCAGACGTGCATTCCAATGAGTGGGAGTTTGTTAATTAACCTGAGAGTTGAATTTGTAATTTGGAAAGGTTGAGATATATTTGAAAATTGAGCCTTTAATAAAAATATACATGGTCTGAGTTTTCAGCGAATTCTAGTTAAATTATTCATAACTATTTTAATGAAATACTAATAATAAATCATGATGACTACGATGCTTATGCATTTTTTATTTTTTTATGACACATTTAAAAATGAAATGAACAAAATATAACAGAATAAGCCAATTCAGATTCATTATTTATTAGAAAAGACCTTGGTGTACCTGCCGGGCAGAATCACTACGAAAAAATGCAGTGTATTCCTAGCACTTTATATGCATATTAATCTGTAGAGAATGGTGTAGTCATGGGAAAAGAGATGAAGGGGACGGACTTGAAAGGCAGTAATATGTATATACAGGGGGTGGAGAGGAGAAAGCATTTGCACAAACTAACTCTAGTACCTGTCCGGGGTTTTAAGTAGGGGGTGGGAGTGGGGAAGGATTAAAAGTTGAATATTCTGGGTAAGTGTAGCAGGGGGAAGCGCGAAAACTTAAATTACTCCTCTCTCTTGAAATAGCTCTTGAACTTTTTCTCTTGCAAATAGTTTAACAATTAAAATGTTAAGTTGCGAAATGAATAAGCCCTTGCCGATTGCGACCAAAATAAATCATTGATAACGAATGCAACCCTATAAATTTGAAAAAAAATGAATTTTAACTTTTAAATTCGTTTTTACTTCCCGTTGCTCAAATAAATCTATCCGAGTTATCACATCGTTCAAATGGGGATAGTTAAACAACGCTGAAAAAAACGTATTTCAAGTCTTAGCATTTAATAGTCAAAAAGTATCATTGATTTTGACATTTCCCAGCTGGTCATAAATATTCTTGAGGTATTTTATTTGGACATGTCCTCGGCAATGAGGGGCATCTTCACCGATACATTTTACCGGTTATTTTGCTTCTACCTTGCTTTTCTCTTAACCTTGCTTTCGTCCACCCCCTTCCTCTTGACTTAAGTCCTGGTACGCCACTGTTACTCTTTATTTATTTTTACTTCTTATTCCTCAGCATTTTACCTCTTATTCCTCCATTACGTATTTCCCAAGATCTCTGTCACCCGATCATTTTAACTCATCACACTCTTTCCCACCCCCTCGTGAGAAAACTTGCCACTCTGTTACGCCTCACGCTTCCACCTGGCTCAAGACATCAATCTATCTTCATCTCCAACATCAGCTCACACGTCTTCTCTCACATCCCTTATCTTATCGTTCCTGAACCAATTTGGTTACACGAATGAGAGAGTATTTGGGGGTTTCTGTGGCATAAAAGTTACAGTTATCCCTACAGCATGTTTCACCTCTACTCACAGGTTAATGAGATCGTACACTTGCTTTATCGGATACATTTATATCAAACCTTTGAAAAATTTCCAATTTCATTTCGTTTCTTTCACATGAGAGTTTCATTCTTCTCAGAAGTCTTTGCTACCGAGCTGAAAAGGCTAGAAGGGTGCTCATACATGTCTATTTGGCCTTTCTTGAGTACAACGTTTTTCAGAGGTGCTTGCTTCAGTGATATCTTTAAGATTTCAACCGTAAGTACCTCCAGTTGTTTTAAATGGATGAGCAGTGAATACAATTTATCACATGAGTAGTATAAGTGTGTCAGTGCTATGTTCGGCTTGTGGCTTCAGTTGTTGTAAAAACCCTATTGACATTTTTCTGCATCAATTTTACATATAATTTTGTTGAGAGGTAAATAATTCTACCGTCGAAGAGTTTTGTTCATTAAAACCTTAAGAATCTATATATAAGAAGCATTTATAATAAAAATAATATTTATACAATTTAGGAACATAAAAGCATCGCAAATATAAACCTCCAGATAGATTAATCAGAACACTAATGATCTTTGGTACTCAAGGGGAAATATATATATATATATATATATATATATATATATATATATATATATATATATATATATATATATATATATATATGTATATATATATATATATTATTATGTAAAGTAATCTACCGATTAAGGTAGGTTTTTGGATGAGCACAGATACTAAATAAAACATTTTGTGACTCCTAACAAAACACAAAATCCAGCATCCTACTCTGTATCAGGTCCCTCTTCATCACTGAGTACTTTCTTCCTCCCTTCATCCCGTCTATCATCCCTATCCTGCTCCTTCCCTTTCATTGTTTGCCTAACATTTTCCCTTCAGTTACAGTCTTCAACATCCCACTGCCGGTCAGTACACCCTTCATCCACTCTTCCTGCCTCCATAGGATTTCACCCAACAAACCCCTCTCTTCGCCCAACATATCAAGTACTTCTTCATTTGTTTTCTTCTCGGTCCATTTAACCTTCTCGATTCTTCTCAACACCCACATCTCAAAAGCCTCCAGTCTACGTCTATCCTCCTGCTTCAAGGACCACGTTTCCGCGCCGTATATAGTTAGGCTCCATATGCGTCGGCATTGGCCTATTATTAGGTAATCTACCGGTTAAGGTAGGTTTTTGGATGGACAAAATTACTAATTCAACAATTTGTGACCCCAGCAAAACACAACGTCCCACTCTACATCAAGTCCCTCTTCAGCTCTGAGTACTTTCTTCCTCCCTTCATCCCGTCCAATATCCATATCCTGTTCCTTCCCTTTCCTCTTTTGCCCAACATTCTACCCTCTATCACAGTCTTCAACATCTTACTGCCGGTCAACACCCCCTTCATCCACTTTTCCTGCCTCCTTAGGATTGCTCCCAACAAACCCCTCTCTTCGCCCACCATACCAAGTACTTCCTCATTTGTTTTCTTCTCTGTCCATTTCACCTTCTCCATTCTTCTCCACACCCACATTTCAAAAGCCTCCAATCTACGTCTATCCTCCTGCTTCAATGACCACGTTTCCGCACCGTACATAGCTACGCTCCATATCAAAGTTTTTACGAGTCTTTTCTTAACATCCTTACTCAAAGTCCCTGTCATCAACTCCCTCCTCCTTGTGAAAGCCTCTTTGCCTAGATCAATTCTTCTCCTTACGTCCTTACTACATTGACCGTGTTGGTCCAAAACACTACCGAGATACGTAAACTGTTCTACCTGCTCTAGTTTTTGCCCTCCTATTTTAAAGTTAAGCTTGGCCTTTTTCTTTCTAGAAAATCGCATAACCTTTGTTTTATTAATATTGATTCTCATCCCATACCTGTCGCACTGAATTTCCAATTCACTCAGCAATGCTTGCAGCCCCTTGGCTGACTGACAAACTAAAACTTGGTCATCAGCAAACCTAACTGATTTTACGAATTCCCCGCCCACTTTCATTCCTACCTCGAGTTCTTCCCATGCCTCTTTGATCATTTCCTCTGCATACAGGTTGAACAGCAACGGTGATAATGGGCAACCCTGCCTTACACCCCTTCCTAACACTGCCCATCCTGACTCCCCGTTTCCCACCCGCACCTGAGCAGTCTGAGACATGTACAGGTTGCGGATTAGCCTCCTTTCCCTCCAATCTATTCCTATTTTCTGCAATGTACTCATTAGTTTTTCCCAATTCACTCTATCAAACGCTTTTTCGAAATTTACGAAACAGGCAAATACCTCCTGGTTGTGTTCTATATTCCTCTCGATTAATAATCTCATTACTGCAATTGGATCACGCGTGCCTCTTCCCTTCCAAAACCCAAACTAATTATCCCCTAAGTAATCATTTGCCCTACTCTCTATCCTTTTTTTTATGATCCTGAGAACAACATTAGCTGCGTGGGATATCAAACTAATTGTCCTATAGTCCTCACATGACGTGGCCTTTATCTTTTTCGGAATAGGAACTAAAACTGATCTCACAAAGTCTTCCGGCCAGATTCCCTCCTCATAAATACTACGGATCAGCCCATATAGCCTCTTCCTCCCACATTTCCTAAGCATTTTAAAATGGGAATGTTATCTACCCCCACGGCCTTATTTAGTTTCATTTCCTTTAATGCCCTTTCTATCTCATTGTCTAGTATGCCTGGACCTAAGCTGTCTTCCTCTATGTTATTTTCTTTTTCAATGTCTAACTTTTTTGGTCTGAGTTCTTTACTATACAGTTCTTCTTTATACTCCTTCCATATCTCTAGGATCTTTCCTGCGTCAACTATTACCTTACCCGCCTTATCTCTAACTGTTAGCATAGCTCTTTCTTTCTTACTACCCGATGACGATTTAACTTTGCTTTACAGCGCACCGATTTCACCCTTCCTCTGCAGACTTTCCATATCCTCGCACTGCGTCTTCCACCATGCTTCTTTTGCTTTATTTGTTGCCCGCCTCAATTTATTGTACAATTCTTTGTACTTCATTTTGCCTAATTCTGTATTTATATTCTTCCATTTTCGCCGCTCATCCATCTTTGTAATCATCTCATCCGTGATCCATGGTTTCCTAGTCCTTTTAGCGTTAACGGTTCCAATAGTGTCTTTTGCGGCTTTAGACAACCCTTTCTTGATCAGTTCCCATTTTACTTCGATATTACTAAGCCCTTTGCCGTCCTCCATGATTTTCTCTACCGCCTGTTTGTATTCCTTCCTTTTCAACCCATTTAATGCTTCTACATTCCATTTTCTAACTCGCCGCCCCTGCCTTATCTTTTTGAAACGTACGCTACATTTCATAACAACTAAATTGTGGTCTGAGTCCGCATCCGCTCCCGGGAAGCTGCGGGAATTTATCACACTCTACCTAAACCTGTGTCTAACCAGGATATAATCTAGCTGATATCTTCCTGAGTCACCTGGCATTTTCCATGTATACCTGCGTCTTTTAATATATATATATGTGTGTGTGTGTGTGTATATATATATATATATATATATATATTATATATATATATATTTATATATTTATATTGATATATATATATATATATATATATATATATATATATATATATATTTATATATTTATATTGATATATATATATATATATATATATATATATATATATATATATATATATATATATATATATATATATATATATATATATATATATATATTTACTTATTTATACATACACATACACGAGAGTGGTCCCAGAAGTAGCTGACCTGACCTAGAGATGACGGTAGTTGTTTAAAAGATATCACTGCCTTAAAAAATGAATTAATCTAGAAAAATATGATTCAAGTTTAAAGGCGCTAAGTTTTTTAGTATTTGTTTGGCAGCAATCAATAGGGAAAGTTTTTCAGTGAATTTCGGAAAATGCAGAAAATAGGTCATCGTTTTGCGATACAATGCTTTTATTTGAAAATATTTGGCCTCAGCCCAACCAATGTAAAAGCTGAACTGGGCTCTACTCTGGGTGAGTCTGCTTCTTCGTTTGCCACAGGAAAGCAAAGTTAAAAGAAGGCCGTATGAGCGTGACGACTCTAGATACGGTAAAGAAAATCCAAAAAGTGATCCTGGATGATCATCAACTGAAAGTTCGTGAGCCAGCAGGCACAGTAGGCATATCAAAAAGTTCGGTACAGCGCATTTTAACTGGACATGGAAAGCTGTGTGCAAGATACGTGCCGCGTTTGCTCACAATCAAGCAAAACTAGTGTCGTGAAGATGTTTCAATTGTGTGTTGAGCAATGTTTCGCAGAAACAGAGCAGGATTATTGCGGCATTTCATAACCATGGATGTAGCATGTGTCCATTACTTCACACCCGAGACGGAACTGAATTCCGTCAACATGTGAGAGATCCTTTTATGTGTTCTTATATGGTTTGTTGGTTTCCAAGGTTAATATATATACACACACGTCTATATATATATATATATATATATATATATATATATATATATAACATCTTCAAGTCGACAAACCCACCTGCAAGCACCCCCGCCTCTTCCCCTCCCCTGTCCGCACCTTGCAACCGCCCACGCTGAAAATGCTGCCATCTTCTAATAACCTTCTCCTCCCTTACTACCAACTGCTAACCGGTCGCCACCTGATCCTCAAAAAAATATTATATATCGCCTCTCCTGTAACTTCTGCCCTGTCATCTACGTTGGCGAATGCACGACCACATTTTCCCTCCGCATGAATAACCACCGATGTTCCACCAAATCTCCCACCTTCCGTAATTATCCCATCCCTACTCACACTGCTTCCCACAACCAATCTTTAGATGACTGCTTCTCCGATTCGGTGATTGAAACCCTTCCCAAATCTGCATGTAGTATTGGGGCGAAAACCCTCGAGATGGCGCGTATCTGGGTGTCCCAGTTATTTAAACCCCCCGGGCTGAACTAAGCCCACTGAATGCATTCAATAGCTGCCTACACATCCACTCCAACCCCCTTGTTCATTCCCTATTGGTCCCATACCTCTCCTTCCCTCACCCATCCCCCTCACATGCCCTCTCCGCTCTTCCCCGAGAACGCTATTCTGATGACGACGGTCGAGCCGTCGAAACATCAAAACTACATATGTGAGAGTCCGTTCTTTGTGTTTCTATGGTTTAAAAATCTACATTGCAAAAGTACCTTGCAAAAATATCTTTGAATACATTTTGATATTAATGACAGAATATTAGTTGTCTTCTTCTTAGAAAAGCTGAACAACGATTTTTATGCAAATAAATGTTACGTGGAAAGACTGAAAAAAATTCCATCAATGAAGATCATTGGAAATTAGTCTTTCTTTTCTCCTTATTTTCCGGACGATCGTAATTTTAAGGGGTTACCGCTGGAATAGGAATTCTTATCTTACTTTGAAATAATTTTTTATTGAGGTGAATTAGTATTTTTGCTACTATCAAATAGCTTTAAAATTGCAAAAAGACCTGCCTCGTAATTTTTAAAACAGAATATCTACTTCATTCCATATATTTATTCTTTCTTAAACATAACATCGTCTACTTTGCTCACTCTAAATATTCCCATCTATCTTATTCACCAGTCAGTAGAATTTAACAAAATCCTTGCATCTTGCTCCTATGTCGATATAACGGACAAACCACAAACAATTTTTTAATATCCGTAAAGGACAGATTTAAGGCCGACAGGAGTTAAGGCCATGTGGTTGTGGAAATTTGCCCTTATAATTTTGAAATTCTAGCTTGCACGTTATTGGATAAATTTTTACTACATCCTAAGGAGCAATTGTTTGTTGGTTTTGCATGCGTGTCAGTTAAAAAGATTTCTTCACGAATGTGTGCTCAATTGTGGGTAAAGGGTTCCATGGATGTGTTGATTTTGCATGTGGTTTTGCTCTCTTTTACGGGTGGTCACCTAAAACCCCTTGCGGCGGCCTGCGGGGATTTATTTAGATGTCGATGAAGGTAAAAGACGCCTCAATAAAAATGGCTTCTTTTAAATAGCATACCCATGTGTTTTTCAAATTTATTTATCAATCAAAAATTTAGTGACTGCTAAAAAATTTGAGCCATAAAATGTTAATTAATAATGATAAAATTTTTGTGCTACTTACAGCGCAGTTATTTTGTGGTCTTTTAAAGAGTGCCTCAAGCGAATATTTGTGTAATTATTCTGGCGATTGTACTACCTCTGGTTATTACAACACATGAATTGGAAGTTGCTTCATTTTTGTTTACTTAGCATCGCGATGTCAATTGATATTCAATCCCCGTACATTGACTAATAACCCTTAAGAATTTCAAAATGAGCGGAATGCGGTGTCGGGATTATCATGGGCAATTATAAAGATACAAACCGTAGTCCCAAGGTGTGCCATTAAATGCACTTACGTTGAAATTGAGCCTCTAGTTCTCACATTTATCATTGGAAAATCTAACTCAGCTCATCGTATTATTTCGCTCCCTGCTTGCGGTTTAAGCAGAAAACATCCCAAACCTTTCCCCAGGATTGGTTTTAATTCCATTTACTCGGCATTCGAATTTACATCCCTCAGCCAATTTCCACTGCCAGGCGCAACCACGGCCAAAGGCCCTCGGTAGCTCAGGGTTAAACGAAAGGTTCGCTTTGACTATCCTCTGATTTTAATCGTAATTCGTCCTTAATTTCCTAACACCCATCTTCGTGATGCTTACCTTCTCGTTTTTATTGCCCCTCAAGTTTCCCTGAAATGGTGGTTTTGCTTTAAACCATACCAGAATGTGATCATTAAAAAAAAATGGAAATGGATCAACGGAACTGACCCGAAGATTCATTCCAAAACATATAAATTAATTAAATTATAACAAGTGAACTGTTAACATTTTAAACTAAATGGAAAAAGTTAGTTTCGAGAGGAAAATATTACTCTAGAAAATATCTATGGTGTGTATTGTTGGATGAGTTAAATGATAACGATTAAATATTAATCATTTCGGATATGGTAGTATACTCAGGAAATATTTCTATGAAATTATTTTCAGGTGGAAAAGAGGCACCAGAAAAGTGATTTGCTTTTGTTGATAGATAACTTTTACACTAGTAGGACGGTTATCGCTGAACTGATGTTTAAATTTATGGGCTGGTTACAATATTTTCAGTAATAATGTGATGCATAATATGAAACTTTATATCCAATCAATTTGACTGATGCAATAATATACTATATTAAAGTGGAATACTATGGCCTACTATTTTATAAAATCAATATTTAATCATATGTATAACATGTGTAAACAATTCTTTTTTATTTTCAGCCATCAGAAAAAGCAAATATATTCCGAATATAATTTTGTAGTTTTCCTATTTTATAGTTGGTGCTAGGTATAAGAGGTTATTTTCCTTCAAATTGCTTGTGTGTCTATTTTTTATTACTCGCTTGAATTAAATAGAGACGTTCCAGATTGGTACGTTTAATCCGCTGAAAAAAGGCAATAGAAACATATTGATTAGAACATTTTATTTCTGTACTTGCTAATCTAAGCTCCATATTTTTACCTTTAGAGGGAAAATGAAATTCGGAAATCTGAAGTTTTTCTCATTAGAAAATTATGCAATCGATAAGGCTATCATCATATGGAGTTTGCATAATGTACACATGAGTTTGGCTGCATTGATCATGCAACTGGAGGTGCGGTCAGACAGAAGCAATATTTCTTCAGAGGAGGCAATGAAGAAAAATTGATCTCGTTAAAAACGTCGATCAATTTTCACCTTCATAAATATCATTTGCCCTACGGTTAACGAGAGAGCAAAGCAACTGCCGAAAATTGTTAGTTACCATGAGGGTACACCACACTTAGGATACAGGGAAAGTTTAAGTGGAAGATTTCTTATTGGTTATCAGAGCTCCATAATTAGGGAATTGATGACCCGGATATCGAGCAAGAGCGCAAAGAAAGACTTCTTAAAACTTTGACATGGAGTGTTGCTGTGTAATGCGTAGAAATATAATCAACCAATGGAGTAAGATTTGGCGGATATCCTATCGAAGTTTTACTCGACTTGGGGAATTTCACTAAAACGAACGGATCTAGTTAAACTGTAGTAGCAATTCGACGGTGATTTTTGAAATGCTGTTTTCGTGTGATGAAATTGTAGTGGGGCTGTTTTTTCTCGTGAAACATTATGGTCGCCTATGAGAAGGTCACCATGATTTACGGGTCAAAGGCAGAAAGACGTAAGACACAGGGGGTTTGGGGGAGGGAGTTTTGCGTGGCTAGGCGGTGGTGACGGAGTATAGTACTAGTACTATGAAGAATGGCCGGTCGCCTTTGAGAGATAGTAGGATTTCATGGCATTCAAAAACAAATTTTAAGAAGACGGGGTCCTGATTAATGGGTGTAGGTTTAAAAATAATTTTGTCATCTTGGATGTACTGAGTGCATATCTAGGTAATTCAGAGATTCAAAAGTGTATCGGTTTTGGATTTAGGATGCGGTATGCACGGGAACGAGGAAGGGATGATGCAGCGATTGGGAACGGAAAGTGAATAGCTATGTTTAAGAAAAGAGTCTTTGAAGTTACATGCATGAAGTGCGAGTTATGGATGATTATTGCAAATGTGATGGGCACGGAATTACAGTGAATAGGGAATTTAGCGTTTAGTGTTTGATGGGTTTTAGCTTTAGGAATGGCTGAACAGCTGGTGGTTGCCAGACCTAGTATGAATATTAGTGAAGAACTGGTGACTGGCAAGGGATATTTCCGTGTCTAAAATTGTCATGCGGTTGCTGTATGTGAATAAAATGCATTAGATGGAGAAGAGGACTAAGGAGAGATATGAATGCGGAGAGGAAATTGGGGCCGAGGATCCAGATTAAAAATATGTAATCAATGAAGCAGACCCATAAAACTGCTTCAGGACCTTTGAGGTGAGGAACTCTTCTTCATAAAAATTCATAAACAGTTTTGCTTGCTGGGGAGCCATTCTTGTACCCTAAGTCATAATGGCTTTGATTTCATCTGCTTTCCACTGCAACTTTCATCCTACTTTTGTAGCGAATAATCATCTACTGCCTTTGCATGGGCAGAATACACCGCAAGTCTTCGTAGGAACGTAAGTTGCGATGCACCAGCAATGCATACACAATTACAACCATTACACACCTACACAAGTAAAACCTCGATCATGCACTCAGAGTTATTTACACGAAAGAGGGTGCTTGCATAAAGGAATATTCAATGACAGGATTTCATTCATATCATGCGGGGATAATTTTATAAAGATGGGTTTACTTAAAATCCATTTAGGATTGCTTCTGAATGCATACACTACTGAAACAATCAAATCTATTGTGTCATCTAATTGTTGTCGGGTGAAATAATCTTCCTCCAAAAATTCATCGAAACACATTTCTTAAAAATTAAACCTAGCTCCCATATCTCGAACTACTCCTGGATTACATTGAGATTATTCGATAATGATTCCCAATATTCATGGCTTAATATGTTCCTATATGCCAATACATCGTTAGTAAGTTAACCAGGTTTACTAGAAACCTGATGAATGCGTCAACTAATAATCATAAACCAACATAGGAGCAAATTCGCACAGATTTGCACGTTTCCGCGCTAAAAAGCTCGAGGAAATGGCGACGAAATTTGGAATAAATATCAATACTGTTTCAATAATTGAATTTACGGGAATAGTTAAGTTTCGACAGTCATGCCACATTTTACAATTGGCAAAGTGAAACTCTGACGTGGTCTAAGCGGGACGAGTGAGGGAGAGAGGTTGAGTGTGCACGATGATCATGTGTGAGTCAGATATTGACAAATGGCCATTACTGGGTATTTGCCAAAGCGGTCCAAATGCTTTAAAAAACCTGTTCTATCTCGTGAGTTCACACCTCGATTCCGCTCAAGGGTCTGGGAGATTTCCGATTATTGAATTTGGGAAGCAGCTGACCAATGATTGACGTCGGAAAGCGAAGAGAGGATGACGGCGATGTGTCAATCAGCGAGAAAGGGCGGTGGTGTTTACATTCACGGATGTCAAAGCCTGGACAGAAATTGCACGATAAAAGTTAGGTACATGACCTATCTTGTTTTGCTGATTTAAATAAATTTCAACTATTCTTTAAGTGTCTATACATTTCAAGTTTTAACGGTTGTGTTTAATGTTTGTACTTGGCTTACATTAGTGTAACCAGGCGTATTTATAAATATTTCGCACGAAGTACACTGATGTAATTTCACCCAAGGGGCGTTGACGAGCAAGTACCCAACCATCCACCATTGGTAATCGTCAATTCGACTCCCGACGCAAATAAACGTATCGGTTTACGCTAGATTCCCGAGCACGGGACCAAAATTGGGTCAGTTGAAGAGGCAGAGAGAAATTTTGCTCTCCATCTACGCCGGGAGATCTCAATTGAGTTACACTTTAGGGCTTGTTCATCGTGCGTCTCGCGGCGCATGTCTGGCCTGGTTCCGAAGTCCAATGTAATGGGCTCCATGGGTCTCCGCCTCAATGATTGAATCATTTAAAGTTAATAAGTATTCAGCTGTCTGGTATTCAGGTACGACAGTAAGGTTCTTTCTAAGATTAGATATATTACGTCTTCTTAAAAATTTTCGAGCAAGCCATTGACTTACGCAATTATTTTGGAAGAGAATTAAAGCCAGGTTTGGTCGTGATATTTTTTTAGAGTAAAAAATATCTGCCTGGCTGTGCCAGTGCTATGGTTCGATCTGATTATAATTATTTCCTTTACCTTTGTAATTCTAGTATTGCAAAAATATCCCTTCATATATTTAGCTAAGTCAATGCTTTATTACATTAACAAGATTTGAGAAATATCACTGGTCTTATATGCATATTTACGTTGTGTGTATTTCCATGATTCCTGTCTGCCCATTTGTTGTATTAATTTGTCATTTTTACTTACATTAATCCGTTTTCGCTCCCTTCCTCTCTGCCATTGGGTACATTCTTTGAACCTTAAACGTTGAATTCGGAGATATTAGTTTCATTATCTCTATCACTCTAGAAATAGATACGTGACAAGAGGAGGCACAGGTTTATCCGTACAGAAATGAACGTGTCTATAATGGGCGCAGTGCTCCTAGGAGCACGGCCGAGTGTGTCCTTGAGACCTTAATGTGAGCGCTGCCATATTCGAACAGGGTTTGCGCGTCGGACGTAAAATAAAGTTTCTCACATTGCTGGTAATACAATTCCAATGCATTGTGCCTCGGGAAAAATTAGTAACCTTTCCCAACATAAATGTTTCCGCGCAACTCGTTACCAGATACGGATTGGAACGCAGATGGAAGATAATGAAAGTTTAACTACTGAAGTATATGTAAATTAATGGAAAGTAAATCTAAATAAAGGACCATAACGGACTCTTCCAGCCCACTCTGATTTCATTATAAAGTCTTGTTTACTAATTTTATTATTGTAGTAATTTTCAAGCTATATTTTATGTAGCTGAAGATGAAGTGGTTTCCCCGGCAGATCTGATACAAGTAAACATACACAGCTATGTTGTAGCTGTGAATGCCTGGAGGTGACAGAGTGCTTGGATATAAATAAGTATTTATTAACTTATTTATACATGAATGTCTAAGTGTATGTGCACAGAAATGAAAATAAGACCCTTTACTCACGCAGAAACAATAAAATTAATTTGCTGAAGTTTTATCTGGTTTTCCGCCTCGTTAGGGGTTCCATATTAGTCAACGTTTTGACGCTCGACTGGAGCATCGTTCTCAGGGCAGATGAGTGACTCATCTTTCCTGGAGACGATGCTCGAGTCGAGCGTTGAAATTTCGGCCAATATGGAAACCCCTTAGCCAGTGGTAGACCTAAGAAAACTTCATCAAGCTGATACGCCGTGAAAGCACCAGATAATAAAATTAGTGTCTCGAAAAACGGTGAAGAGAGTAATGTGAGGGAATATTACACTACAACTAAAATTACCCTATACCCAGCAAGCTTCCTCAAGGACATATGCTGGGGGTGTTAGGTCACCAGCCATGCATGCACAATCGCAATCCTGTTACCTCTACACAAATATAATTTTGATCATGCACTCGAAAATTTAATCACACGAAAAAAAACACCAACTTGCAACAATACTCAATTACCAGACACGTACATTAAACCATGCCACAGAACTGCTAAAAATATGGTTGTATTGAAAAAAACGACACTTCAAATCTATTCGTTCTAACGTCTCCCTGATTTTAATTTGGCGATCTCATCCACCGCAGTAAGCGGCGACCTATAATATGCCCTTTAGACAATCAACCTGCCTCAGACATCCATCATGCCTCAGACAATCCTCAGACATCATCATCCGTCATCCATGCCTCAGACAATCAACCTGCCAGAAATCTACACATTAAATTCAATCCGTATTCAAGCCTACGGTCAATTAGTGGCTCCCATCCTAATTCTTCTAATAGTGTCGTGACGCTACTGAAACAACAAGCCATATTGGTTGCCTTAGACCAATTCATCAAATCCCAGTGTTGAAATGCACTTCATTTTTTCTGGATCCGAAGCTTGATTTTGTTATGGTTGCGTATCATGCCAGAATTTCCACTTAGAAGTGTCACTTTTGGCAATAAATCTTCACGAAACCGTTTTTGAGCATCCAAGAAACGCTCAAGGAATAATTTATAGATCAAGTAAAAATTATAGTATTAAAGGTCGGTAGTATAAGGACACATAACGGGATTGAAGCAAATTCTATTCAGTACTAAGGCGGATTATATTTTTTTGAGTGGACGGATGGCTTAGGAATGATATAACAAACAGTGAGGTTTTCCAAACGGTTTCACGGATAACAGCAAGAACCTACCTAGTTGACGTGGTGGTAAGGTATTAACTGTTGCAAATTTACAACTCAGTAGCCAATGTTGCGAATGTAACGAATATCACAAAGAGGGCGTTTGGCGCAACAATAATGACTAAAATGACCGAAGCCTATTCGTACGATATGTTAATTTACAGACCAGCAGATTCCATTATAAATGTTCTTCCTTAGCTGGACGACCAAATATTCACTGTCAGCAACAAACATAGCACCAGTATAATTATAATCGCTGTTAATATTAATCTACTGTCAATTGATTGGGACTCGTACTGCGTAGGAAAATCTGCAAAATGTCGAGGTTCATGCAAAACACTCTTTGGAGCAAATTGTTGTAGCCAACAAGGGTTGCAGCACACTTTTTATCCTCACGAGAACTATTCACGTAATCATCACAAATATTGAAAAATTGACGGTATCAGCTACCAAAAACTGAATTTGTGAAAGTGAACAAAAGAAAGGGTAAAATATGCGTCTTTTTTAAAGGAGAACTTTAGCGGACTCGAAAAATATTTTTAAAAAGAATTACCAGAACCGAGTATGAAAACCTAGACAAGCAATAAAAAGAGCACTTTACATTATTTCTTAAATATTATACAAGAAGGAATGAAGGCGCTTCTTTCTTTCAAACTTAAATGCGAAAGTAAAGAACCTATAGGGTGTAACGGAGAAGTCAGATCGGCATTAAGAAGGCGAAGAAGGCTACAATAAAATATTAAAAATAGGTTACAGAGCGAAGGAGGATACAATAATATATTAAAAAAGGATTAAAAAGTAGTGTGGATGTAGTTTATGTTAGTACATTCAAACAAAAAATTACAGAATGTCATGGTAATATGAAAAGTAACACGCATAAAGCCTCAAATTTAAAATACTATGCGATTATCTTGAGGAAAAGCCAGTCATTCTGGTCTTATGTTAGAGAAATAAAGGGTAAACACCCAATTGCACATTGCTTCATGGAAAAAACGGCGAACTGATTACAGACAGCGAGGAAAAGGCAAATATTTCAGACAAGTTTTTCCAGAGTGTCTTAAGTAGGAATACAAACGCACCAAAAAAACTTCCACACCCACCCGGGGAACACATCAACGATATAACTTTGACCAAGAAAGGAGTGTAACATCAGCTCTGTTGTATCAAGGTCAACGAAGCCCCAGGTCCGGAAGAAATACTTGCCAGAATATTGAAGGAATTAGCTGAAAATATTGCCATGTTTTTTCTTATATTGATTGACGAAGGCTCAGTACTTAGTTACTGGAAGCTAGCCCATATAACTCCCATCTGTGAAGACGGCGAAAGATAGAAACCAACCAATGACCAATCCGTGTCCTTAACATTGATCTCATGTAAAATATTACGAACATATTTACTCCTAGAACATATTTTTTCAGTTTCTTGATAGTTCGAATATGCTAAGCCACAATTTTCACACATTTAGGAAGAGCAGATTTTGCAAAACCCACTTTCGAGTCTTTTAAATCACGAAGGAGTGTTCGTATCTGTTAAAAATATTCACGAAAACAGAAGTGAGTCTTTATCTAGGGGTTTATTTAAGAAAAAACAAAACGGTTTCCGTAAGGATAGACCTTGTGAGACTCAACTGGCACTATAGTACATGATATTTTTGTCTCGGGTAAAAATAGTCTTTAGGTAGCTGCTTTATTTCTATGTTATAAAAAGACAATAGAAAAATCCCTCATAGTATGTAGCTCTAAATTTGAGAAGCAGCGGGGTTGATAAGTACCTAATAGATTGGATTGTGATATTTGTAACTGGAATTGAGCAAAGGGTCCTGGCCCTAGACTGAGTATTATTCTCCAAGGTAAGCGTCTCAACGGGTGTGCCAAAAGGAAGTGTGGTTGGTCGGCGATTTGTACTGTTATAGAGCCTCAGGTTTCCAGTATACTTCTTCTATTTGCTGACGTTGCAATAATATACAGGCAAATAATCAGTAATGAAGAGTTTGTCGAAAGAGGTAATCGCCAACACAAATGCCTGAAGACACACTAGGAAAAGTGCATCGATCTTAGAGAGTATTTTGCTGATAACTAAAAGAAAATATACACGATATGATTTGATTTTCTATTTTATAAGGACTTCTTAAACTACCCAAGTGTTTTATTAGTATGTACAAACACTCGCGCGCGCGCACGCACACACACACATACAGACACAAACATATATATATATATATATGTGTGTGTGTGTGCGAGTTCTATATATATATAGAAAGAAAGATTTTCCATCATGAAGTAGAACTATAATTACATAATTATGCACTCACTTTGGAAATAAAACTTCTGAAACATTAGATCGGGTCGGCCACATTTGGCTGTTCCCCTGTTGATGTGGCTTGTCTCACAAAATATTGTTTCAAATTATTCCCCGGCACCTAAACCGCAATTCAGTGGGTAAAATTGGGTTTCATGAAGCAAATGAATTAGAATGGCATTGATAATTTGGAAATCAAATCATTTTCCATTCAAACTTAAATATATATGCAGTTAGTTTTATGCAATTTTTTCATATTGCTAAAGGAATGTATGATTTCAATGCAATAATTAAATAAACAAGTTGATTTCATTCTACCGGAATGGCTCTGTCAAAGGCCGAAAGCCGAATACTCTCGATTCTTGCCCTTTTGAAAATTATTTCCTTTCCATTAAGCCCGAAGCCGTTTTGTGGAACACGTCATCGTCAGGCATATCACAAAAAAGCTTTTGAAATTAAAAGTGAGATGGAGTCTTGGAAAAACGTATCACGTTGAGTTTTCGCTTAGAAAATGTATTCTCTCCATTCCTCTCTATTTTCCATTCTATGAAAATTTCTAGTGAAATTTAATCTTGCAGATAAAATTACAGAAGTTTTTTTCTGCCAGTAGAATGCTTTTTGAAGACTCGATAAATTCTTGTTAACTCTTTTCTTCAAGAGGGTAATATAATCTGAGAATTTATTCTCTATTGAAACTTATGCGGAAAATGTATTTTATACCCGGTGGGTAAATAGTGACCTGATTCCACGCTTTACTTTAAATATTAGACTATTTTAATATGTTAGTCTATGCACATGGCTGACAAATACCGCGTCCATTTCTAGTTATTTTCAGCCATATTATAATCGCTGAGTTCATTTCAAAGATATCCATAAATGCTTTTTATAATGTTTTTTAATGGAATGAGTGAGTTTATTAAATATGTGTTTTTATTGGAAATATAAATCGAGGTCTCTTAAGATCTTCTTGAGCCAAATGAGTGCAATATTATGTTGAACTTTCCTTCATTAACAAGAATTAATTACGTATAGGGAAGGAAAAATTTTAGTATTAAAATATATTTGCATTCATAATTTAAAGAGTGCTTGAGGAACCTGTGAATTTGTTTCTCACTAGTTAATTATTCTAATAAACTATGTCAAGCCAAAGGAAACAGGCACTTCAGAGAATAAAAATATAAATCAGAGTTTAAAGGAAACTCCGTGACAAAACGGATACACAAAATAAAAACTGTTTGACATGTGACAAGCCAGAAACCTGCGGCGTAGGATGAAACTTTAAAAAAAATAATTTTTTTATTAAAAAATTTATCGTTTTTATATATTATTTGTCTAAATATTAAAAAAAAATAAAAATTAACTACGGAATACTTTCTTGTGCATAAAACGTTGACTGAAAACGGTGTTAACTTTTTCAGGACACCATAAATAGAAGCTAAATGAAAACCAGTTTATATTGTTGCGGAGTATTGCGATACAAGATCTGTCCCAATATTTGTAAGACTGAGTGGATTAGAAAAATAAACAAGATTGAAACTTTCACTCAAAAGTCTTCGAAATACCCTCCTTGTGCATTCACACATCGCTGCCAGCGGGTTTTCCACACCTCGCACGCCTCCTGGAAGTCGGCGCCAGGAGTTCTGCTCCCAAGAGTTCCCTTGTCACGAACTGTTGTAACGCTTCCACCGAGCCATGGTGACGTCTTTTCAGCCCGAATTGAGGCAGGGGTGGAGGAAGAAGTCTGGTGCGAATGAAAAAATTTGGATTCTCTCTCACATGTTCGAGAAGCTCTTGGCGGATCCGTGTGCGAGTTTTCTTTTGTTCGTCCGAGTGCACACGCGGCACTAACTTCTCACACGCCTTTCTCATGCCCACGTTTTCCGTCAAAATTCGATTCGAAAAAAGGATGTCATTAATCTCTTTCCCGGTTTTGCCAAGTTTCACGCAACAATTAGTAGCGTAGCGCTGTTCCAATACCCGGTTCACGACGGAGCGTAATGAAGTCACGTTAGGGAGGTTTCTCAGACGAATGATCTGCACTCCAAAAAGGCTGGGAGCCAACTACTACTGGCCTCCAGTCTTTCGTGAGACTATCCTCCCTCGTACCAAGCCAGAGAACCCACCGCCCGTCCGTCCGTGTATCCAAGGAAAAATAAGTCATACTACTTTTGAGACAAACCTTGAATGTGCCTCTTTCAAATTCTATTCTGGGCTAGGCAGATTTAAAGTTTTTAGGCAAAATATTTTTCGCTGGAATTGGGAAACCAATATGATTTTTAAATTTTTCTTATCACATTTCACTTATCTTTCATACACTAATAATTTTAATGTCTTATGCATTCTTTACAGTTTTTCTTAATCCAACCCTTAAGCCTAAGGTTCAGAATATCGTATACAAAAAAACAAGGGAGAATGCATCACAAGATAAATAAAATATCTAATATATAATAAATATAGTATCATATCTTAGTCTAACTACAGCCATCCAGGCTTTGAGCGAAATTTTAAACAATTATTAAAATGTGACCCTCTCCCTTAGGCCAACACTCTACCTTCTCCCAGTAGTATTATTTACTCTGCAAATAGAATTAGAATCACCGGTAAGGGGTAAAATTTTGCAGATTCGAACGTTCTATTCTCAAGACTAATGGCATACGGCATAACAGTTACTATAATTGACATAAGGTACTTTGAATGTCCACAAACCCTTCGTCAATAGAGAACACTTTGTAATGCAAATGGATACAATTCTTTTAAAAACAAGGCAACATTTTTGGGAAAAACTATCCAGCTTTTCGGAGCTGTATTTGACTGGAGTTCATATAAGGTGCTTATCGATTCAGTTACACCTATCATGAACAAATTTGACCACATAAAATATCTTTTTCCGCCCTCTTTTCTGTAGAGGATGTAATTATCATAAAAAAACCATTATTTTTCTTATTATGATTATTTTTCATAGGTCACAACGTGGGCGGGTGCTCTAAAGATTGATCAACGAGAATACTTCATTAGAATTAAATTTATACTATTTTTTATGACTATTATAAATTATTGTGGCTGGGATATATGAACTTTGCCCGGCATTAGATAGGCAGTAAGAAAATATATACATTATTTACTAAATTTTTCATGCGGCATTGAACTACAATTTGAAGTTACATGTCCCATTATTAAACCTTCTATTAACTTCCGTCGTTCTTTTACCTCATTTGGAAAATGATAGAGTAAAAAAAACATGGTGACTTAATATTTTTCAGGAAAAATTTTACTTGGGCCTACTTATAGTACTTGGACCAGACAAATGATAATTTGAGAAATTGTAGCAATTATGATAAATTTGGAGTAATTGTTTCACATGATGGAAGATTTAATCAATCTTGATTGGATTTAAATAAAAAATTTACAACAATACCGCTATGTATATATGTTCAACTATGAACCGGATAAAAATTATTTATTATGATAATCATTTGCAGAATAAATTCCTGGATTCATGAAATAAAATAATTTAAAAATAGCTTGAAAACCTTATTTCTAGCTTTAAACCTATATTTGTTACGGTCATTTAAGGCAAGACTTAAAGTTAAAGGTTTAATTTTAGAAAAATAGTGTAATAATTGAGTCAGGAATATGCTTGAATAAAATTGATCGGAAGCTGCAATTAGGCAGGTCACCATTGAACCCCATGAAAGAACAGAAATGGGTCGAGATGGAGAATTATGAATGGGAGACGGGGTTATCGCCGAGCTCACACACCAAACAAACTGGTTAATTCGAAAACCGAAGAGAGAAATTTTCTGCTTGCGAATGGACCAGTATTGCTCCAGGGCAATTAAATGATCGAGATTCATCGCATAGAAATATCATTGCAATTAAGATGATGCATTAGCTCTCTGAATCTGGACGAATTCAAAAGTGATATCTATTTTTTACGGTTGGACCTGAGGCTGTAAATTATGTTCTTGAATGCGCTTAAGCAAATGAAATACACACTCGAACGAAATTTATTCTGAAGAAAAGCCTGTTAACTACGTGATCTACGGACTCCTTGATTAAGGTGGAGTAAACTAGAGGAGTTTCTAAAGCTAGTTAATCATGCTCAACATTGGTGGTAAGTAAATGCCATATATTCCCTCCTTGGTGTAAATCATGGATGTTTAATTGAGCGATGGAGTGTTTACTCATCACTCGTTACCCAAGCACTTGATTACAGACTGTCTTTGAGCATAGGAGGGTTTGCGTTTCAAATGCTCATGTTATCTCCCACACTATCTCGAATAAAAATATTGTATTTTTTAATGGGAAAAACGAGAGACACCTGATGAAAGGTTAAAGTATTGGCAAATATTTTGACGGGAACCAAGAAATTTGGGAATCTGGGTGAAAGATGTTTGGAAGATCTTCACATGTTTCATTTTCCAGTCCCAATAAAATGCTTCAAACCTGGCCTCGATGTTGGATTTAATTATTAATTAATTCATTAATTAATATTTAATTATTTGACTATTAAGGAAAATAGGCTTGTAGCAAAAAAACTTAATCAGATTCATTCTTATCATTTCTAGCTTTACTTGATAAAAAATCCTCGCTAAATATTCCCGATAACACATATGTTGTCATCGGATATTTGTTTCATTTATTTCATTAATGAGATCTCTCCAGTTTCGGAAGGGAACAATTTTCCACGAAAATGTAGGAGCAACTTTAGAGAAAAATCAATGCTTAAATAAATACAAAAATGACGGACTGCCTCTGTAAAATAAACTATAGTTATAACAGCGCCTTTCATGGATTGTTGCATAAAATAGTCCCATTGAGACTTATTCTTAGCTAACCGAACAAAATCATATTTGATCTAACCTATATCATGAAAAAAACACTACCAGATAGCTGATCAAACAGCGTTGAGCATGGTTGTAGAGCAATATTAATTTAAAGATGAATCAATTTGTAAGTGAAGTCCTCGTTAAATTAAATTACGACTGGAATTTTATTCACATATTTCGGTATGAATAAGATTAACGTCGCATTGCTCGCGAATACCTTTATTAATAAACGAGTATATTCGTTCTGAAGTTTTTGTTATTTCATCTAATAGATGTGATTTACCAGTCAATGATACTTCAAATTTTTCCATCAGCATTTACAGTGCATTTATATCTTCCTATAATTTCTTTATGCGTCATTAGTTTCTTCATTCAAAACTGGATGCTATTAATTTGTATTGAAGAACTCCTATGAATCTATAGGTTAGTCTCGATACATTTTTCGACATAGACATCGGTATTTTACTTATTTTTGTTAAATACCAGATGAAATGTCCTCCTAAACACCCAGAATTTGGTGAACTGTTACCAAAATATTCTCTTTTACGCCTGCATGGTCCTAATCATACACATGTATATTTCAGATGATTTTTATGAATTAGACCAGTATTATCATAATATGGATGTATCGGGCTTCAATCTTTTGGGATATTCTTACGTAATTTCTTAGTATCTGATGTTTTTAGTTGTTCTTATTAAAATTACTGAATGTGGGTAATTTATATTCAACAATTTGATTTCATATATAACATGGATTTTTAGCCTGTATCCAAACTTTTTTGTCACCAAAAAGAGTTCTAAATCCTTTCAAATTAAACTAACACTTTAAAAAACCAGCTTTGAACTATTCACTTTGTCTTCCTGGAAGAACTTTAGACGATTTTAAATAAATGATACATAAGAAAATGAGATGTAATCAGACATTGTCATCCTCACAGTTTCCTTAAAACCACATTGAATTTGGTTAATGACAATCGCAGTTAAGGTAGAGAAACATTTAAAAACGTTACTTTTACCTAGTAAATGCCGGTAAATTCTTTAGGAGGGTAACGTTCTAAATTAAGAACCTCGAATGATATTGAAGGTAATAACGTCAAACTTTAATAATTCGATATTTTTAAAGTCATTATAACCAATAAGTTAAAGAAATTTTCAGATTCCTGATCTAAAAAGCCTTGTTTCAAAACATCAGAAAAGAAATCAGTCAAAATAGTATGTTCTCTGCATTAAATTTCGCCATTTCATATTTTAGAAAGGTTTTTTATATTGAGTAATGTCTTTGGAGTGAACACAGATTTATGAAGAGAATTTTTTTTATTTTTAGGCATGCACCGTATGCCTTATTCAGTATTAGAAAGTCGATTTTGACATAGTAGTAACGATCGTCGAAATTTACAATTTTTAGGAACTGTTAGAAAAAGTCATTTAGGTATATGTGAGTGTGTAGAAGCCACCAGGTGATGAGGAAGGGCAAAATGGCGACCTATGCTGTCAGTAATAGATATGGAGAATATTTGTCAAACCAGAAATATATGAGGATTTGTTGAAAGAATATTAGGGAAATGTGAAGAGAAGGTAAAATATGAGCATAGCTATCTTACTCTACTTGTATTTCATTAAGAATTGGCTGCTAGTAAGTAGAATGCTAAAGATGTTGAATTTATTGCCAAGCTTGATCGCCTGTACCGTGAAGGATCCTGACTTGTAAATTGTTGTTATCTACATCTACTTAATACCCCACAAACCGCCGCAAGGGCGTGTAGCGGGGGGTTTTAGGGAACAATCCGTTATTAAGAAAACAACCGTATGAAAAAGCCACAAAATTATACAATCCACAAACAAAACTGGGTATGCATTCAACAAACATACAAAACTCATTCATACAAAAACCCTTAAAACCCACTCACATGCAAACACAAAAACTACCAACTAACAAATACATGCACCTACAAATATGCCTGATGTCTTTGCAATGCTTAATTTTGCCCGGCTTGCAAATATTTTTTTTTAATAATTCTAAAATGACTTCGGTTTCTTATTATTATGATTCCTGATTGTTCGGGGAAGAAAGAGTATTGGTATCTATCTGCAGTAGAATCTATCTCCCTTATTTTATCTTTGAGGTCTGATATACCTAAGCATTGTGGTGCCATTATAATTCCTTTAGTATCATCGTTAAACTCGTTTGCACTGAACCTTTCCAAAAGTCTCGCTTGTTCTCTCCGTATCTCAAGTGCCTCCCAGCCTGTCGCGCTAGTGTACTTATTATAACAATTTATTACGAATCTGGCGGATTTTCTCTGGACTTTATCTAACTCTTTTGCCAAATTTTCTCCCGAGGATCCCAAATACTTGCGGCATATTCCATATGAGGCCTAAATACAGCAAAATGACACCTCTCTTTAACTTTCTCATTACATATCCCCACCACCCGTTTAGTGGACCCGAGTTACTTCAAAACGAATCCGCATATAGTCCTGATATGTACTCACCATTAAAGACGTGGTCATAGAACTACCCCCAAATATTTAACTTGATTGGCCGTAGTTAGTACCGAATCCTCCATTTCGTAGTTTATGTCCTGTTCGCTCCTGCCTTTAATCCAAAGTTTTAAAACTGAACATTTATCTACATTAAGCATTTATCCAAATTCCTTGCACCAATCCGAGATTGAATCAAGGTCTATAGAGAGTAGCTCGCGATCTAGCTGGCTCAAAATTTCCCCGAATGCCTCCGTGTCGTCAGCAAATAACCTCAGATTGCTACTAACGTGTGCACTTAAGTCATTAATGTATATTAAGAACAAGAGAGGTCTTATTACTATTCCCTTGGGGGACGCCCGAAGTTACATCTCTAACCGTTGAGCACAACCCATCTATGACTACTATTTTTTTGCGATTTGACGAGAAGTATCTCATTCAATTTGTTATTTTCTCATTGATACCATACTATTTAAGTTTATGTAACAGTTAATTGTGTGGGACTTTGTCGATGGCTTTTTTGAAATCCAGGAATACTGCATAGACTTGTGTGTTGCTTTCTCCAGATCTAAGTACGTCGTGAATGAAAAGACCTAATTGTGGTTAACAAAAGTCTGCTCTTCCTAAATCCGTGCTAGTTGTGTCCTACTATCAATAAATCTCAACATTCTACTGGCAATAACGTGTTCTAATATTTTACAAGAGATCGTTATTAAGGAAATGGATTGGTAATTGGTTGGCTTATCCCTATCGCTACATTTAAAGATGGGAGTTATATAGGCTAGCTCCCAGTTGCGACATACTGAACCTTTATCGGAGTTAGAAAAACAATATCTAAAAACGGGACAATGTCTTCATCTAATTCCTTAAATAATCTAGCAGGTATTTCTTCCGGACCAGGTGGTTTGCGTGCTTTGATGCTACGGATCAGATGTTCTATCCCCTTCTTGGTCAGTGTTATATGGCTCATGTGTTCCCCGGGTGGGTGTTGAGGATCATTTAGAGCATTTGTGTCTTTATTGTAGACGCTCTGGATAAACGTGTTTTATATACGTATTTGCGTTTTTCATGCTGCTCTGATTATATAAGAATCATATCAAGATTATTAAAAGAGCTAAATGGTGAAACACTCAAGAATCGAAGGTCAAATTAGCATAGATTAATTTTCTAGCATTAAGGAAATAGTACCCTTTGATAACGATGTTAAAAATGTATTAGCCCAATCGTACTCGGGTAGGAGATTATATAAATAAATATAAGATTAGGGAATTCAATAAAAGAATCGAAAATTTAAGATATCAGTTTCCCACGAAAGACAAGGGATCAGATTCACTATAATTGACCTAGGTAGGAAATAAATTGTCTTCCTTGTGTCTTTCTTGTTACTAATAGCTCGTCTCTAAATCAAAAAAGTATATCACCCATGCATAGCGTGGTTCATGCCCTTTGGTTACCAACTTTTGAATTATTTTAAATAGTCATTTAAAATAAAGAATTGAGAATTACTTTATTTTAATGTTACATGCCGAGCGTTGAATAATTCACACCTTCTAGGGGTAGATTGCAAGGTCTCATGTGGATAATGAGGGAGGGAGGCAAGTTCCTTTTCGTCGTAGTTAAAGTGTACCAGAAGGAAAGCATTGTAAAAGAAAAGCGCTCAGAATTAAGTTTATTTCTGCTCATAAATATATCAACTCACTTGGATGTGAAGATACTACAAAAGTTAAGAAGAACTTTTTTTATGATTCGAGTAGTTTTTGAAGCTTAATTTATTCATCTATCAAAATAAAATTGGCTTTTAAATCGAAATTTTAAAATTGAAAAGAACAGCAAAGGTATTTATAATTCAGTTATACTCACACATACCATCAGAGGCATGTGCTATTTCCTTCATTAAATGCTCAATCATAATAAATGCTAACTAGGATAACAATATGGTATTTACATACAGTGCACACGTGCCAATACCTCTGGCTTTGAGCATACAAATCAGTTTGAAAAGTCATATTGAATCGAAACAGAGAATGCACCGACGGAGGGTGAATTTCCATTGCAAAATATGTCAGTGATATTTAGTATAAAGAATAAAAATTATTCATAAAGCCCATGTGAATGGCGGTCAAATAACCGCTGTTTAAATTCCCGGAAATATCCCATACTCATTGAAGATATGTAACGGAATGTTTGATAACAGAGCATTGATTTTAGCATTCCATATTCTCCATGCAATTTTGATATCGTTCTGATGTTATTAAAAATTCCAGGAGTGACAACTCTTTTTATTGCAACTGTGAGGACATTTTTCAATCCAAGGAATTCACGTTGCGGTTACTATTGATGAAATTATTCTACGAGAAATAAAATAGGCATGAGTAAAAATGTCCACTTTTTGAATGGTCTTTTTTTTAGCACACACTTGAATTCATGCTCCTATCTGTTAAGTTTATGGAAAATGATATTAGCATGCTATTCCATCGACTAAATCGTGACTATTCATCCGCTAAATTTTTTTCCGTCTTCTGCACAATGGAGCATAGTTTTTACGACGATAATGGTGATCTGTTATAGAGTTACGATGATGAAGCAATTTACTATAGTACCAGAAATGTTACTTGACTGCGCCGGTGCCTTTTACCCTCAAGTAGGAAGTTTGATAGCATCAAAAGTACGTCACAGCGCGCTCCTGTATTACCCAACTTGGTCTTCAATGAAGGAATTATACACGAACCTTCCCAGTACCTGACTTGTGAGTGATGGGAGACAGTCACCGTATAGCCCAAGATAATTAATTTGCATTGCGTAGTGTTTGCTGGAAGTTTAAAATTTTAACTTTTACTGAAGCAAAATGAATCAAGAAAGAGGAGCATTATCCTCTGAAAAACTCAATTTTGTTGTTTGGAAAACTTTAACGCCATTAAAAACATGTTGTTGTTGAAATGATTTGCTATCAGGCGGAAATAAAGAATATAGCATTGGGAGTGAGAGATAGAATATTATCTAATATAAGTGAGTATTACGTACATTCTGCTGACTTAAACTTTTAGCATTCAATGATACTTCTATTTAATCACCATTTCATGGATCAATACTACGTATGTTTCTGAAACTCCAATACTTGTCCCGCATAACATGAATACATTTTTACCAAAAACCCGGTGTACAGTGATTAAGGCGATTTTATCCCTTCAAGCCTTCAATTTGGGCTAATATTTTTAGAAAGACCCAGAAATGATAAGGTTTTTCATATAACTAAGAAAATGTATCATTAAACGTGTTGTAATTTTATGTTTAAACATTGTTAATGATGATATGATGTTGCCCAGGATTGAGTTGAATGGTGATTTGGTATTTTCGCATTAAACAAACAGTTCATCATCGCCTTGCCTTTTTATAAAATATCTTTTTTGGGTTCTTTTAATTTCCACTACAAAATTATGTATTCTAATGTGGATACCCATCAAACCTTTCACTTTTGGCGCGAGTAAAAGCAAAAAAAATATTCACTTTTGGTCATTTCAGGAACCTATTCCCTTTAATTAATTCTTTCGAGGCACACATTTTTCCGCTTTTGGCACACAAATGCTTTCCTCTCACCAAACCTGGATTTTTCTCACTTTTGAATTCATCTTTACAACCATTTACTTGTCTCTCTTAATGTATGGTGGCATTCAACCACCTATACGACAAACCAAACCAATATGTTAGGTAAATTTCAATTAGGTATATAAATAATTGTTATCCCTGGTGAACCCGCACTCGTTCATAACGCAATTAATTTTTCCCGTGCCCTATTCTTCCTATGTTTATCAGAAAATTTCTTAAGTGTCTCATGAATTCCGCATTTTACAATACTGTCTTTAAGTTAGCACAGCTTGTTTCACTAATGTACCTTTTATTCAGATGAACGCTATGCTATATACTGCCATCATTGTACCTTAGACATTAATTCATTTTTTTATAATTTTATTTTTGAATCACTGCTTATCACCTTTGTTCTGGATCAGGAACACCTAAATACTTATTCCAAAAGAACTGAAAAATAGATTTTTAGATGAATTCCTGCCATCCATTGCAACATTGTCAGTGGTGACTGCGGCAAATACCGTCATTTAAATTTGAGAGACTTGTACTTAGATTTATATAGAATCTAAAGTACCCGGCATTGATCTACATTTCAACGATTATTAAAAAGTTGAAGAAATTTTTCGCATATAAACCACAAGCAAAAGTAATCTAGGCTTGATGCATGAGAATTGGGTATACGTAATACTAAGCCAGTTGCTTGTAAAACCAACTCTAAACTTGCACTGGAACAGATTTTAATCCTTGCAAAGATCTGACTGTCAAAATATTTGTTCCTATTTAGGTATGAACCTCAGAATAAGCTTGAGTTAAGTAAAGAGTTTGAGATTGACTAACCTTGGGAATGGTTTGGGAAGATTTTACAGTCATCAAAAATATGGTATGATTCGATCTTTTCTGTTTCCCCCGGTTTATGAACTGCAAAGTTTTGCAAGCATCGTAGTGCTCAGTACCCTATTCCTACTCAAAAGGCTATATGTCCGTCATTACTGCCTTATTTTTATTTCTTCCAACAATGCTCTCTACTTCCACACTATACTCAGCACATCCTCATTTGTATTCATTTCTTCCCATTACACCTTTTCTATCTTTCTTCCCACCCAAAAATCCAAAGATTCCCACCTATGCAAATCATCTTGCTTCGACCATCCTGATACCGTGCAACATAAAACCCCGCTTTACACAAAAGGTTTGATAGGTTTTTTCTTAACACCTTTAATTAAAGGCACTACCACCAATTCTCTTCTCCCTGCCAAATTGCAGATGCTGTACGCTAATCGTCTTATTTTGCCCAATCGGACTGTTCTGACAATTATGTTCCGAAATCGAATTTTTGCTTTAATATGAACATTTCATATTTTTGATGAGCATGACCGTTGAGTAGGGTTTAATATATTTTCCATTTTACAAGGAGATATCAAATTTTATAAAATTTGGTTGACTGGTTTAATCCAAGGTTTTACTATTCGACTGGAGTTCTCGCACTATGCCGGTATCAGTTTTGTTTCTAATAAATAAATAAGGGCACCAACATTTGTATTTTAGTTTAAAATATATTAAGGAAGCCCTTTAATTTTTTATGAGTTTTTGTCCACATTTTATATCCTTTTCTGTTTCCATTCATATTTGTATTCCCATTTACATGAAATAGAGATGGACTAGAATACTTATCGAAAACAAGCTGCAGCTTATTAGTAATTAAAATTTGACTAAAATATGCACCACAAGCGTTAAAGCGCATAATAGTTTGAAATAAATGAATTTATTAAATGAAAGAACTTTAAATGACTCAAAATAATTTCCTGCTAATTGTTCTGTCAATGAACAAAAAAAGGAACTTTGTCAGAAAATATTTCAGAAAATTTCTTGAAATAACAATGGAGATTTTTTTTCTTCAAAACTGAGTATTGCAACTAAAAGTTGATTGGCTGAATTCGAAAAATTAGATAACGTTTAGGCATGCAGGTTCTCAAGAAACTAATAATTAAGATCTCTTGAAAAAGCATTCCCATTTGGACGAGTATGTTTCATGTCACGTTTGGCTGTTGCACCCTACTATAATGATTTTTTTGCATTGAAAAAATGTTAACATGTGCTTAAATAACTTTCATTTTATAAGTACTGTCATAGGAAGCACTGTGCAACCGGAAGAAGAAATATTTCGCTGATAGCTATCAACATTTGATGACCAGAATATTTGGATAATAAACAGTATAATTACTCTTCATTAGCGTTAAAGGGCGAGCGATGCAACATTAAAACTACGGCAGAATGAATATGTATAGCGGGAAATGAAAAAAAAACATTGAATAATGAAAATTGTAAAATTCAGAAGTGTTGAATACTAGTGGTTTATTACAGATTAATACTAAATTAGTAATGTGTACATTTTATTAGTTTTTCAGTAGAACCAAAATGCAGGGCCCTTTGAAGGAGGATATTACCATGGTATGTAAATCAATGTTACAATGAACTTCATTATATTGTCTCGTCATTCTATTCATGACACTCAACGTAATTTGATTTATCTGAATTACTTAATCTTAGGGGAGAATAACAAAATTGGCCAAGTTTTCTTTACCTATTTTCGGAATTTATGCTGACCTCTCTCGATAGAGCTCTGGAGGTTTTTGTAAGAAGAACTCCAAGTTTTGGAATAATACTCAAGAACTGGCTAAAGAAAAATGAAAATTAGAGTTATGAAGGAATTTAGATTGCCGAAGTCCTTTGTACAGCGATATATAAAAACCAGTATTTTAATACTCTCTTGAATAAAGTGTGCATTATATATTTCAACGTATAATGAAAGGTTAAAAGTTACTCCATGTGTACTTCATTAGCTCGAGGTATAATTTCCTGGAAAACGGAGGAGTAAAGGTGTAATGGGTTCTTTGTGATATAAGGATATAACAGAGCTATTCCCACATATTGATGTAATTTTGCTTGGAATGCACCAAATATTTATTGTATCCAAGAAGTCATTTAGTTAGCCAGTCAGCAAGGGGTCATTCAGGCAGTCCCCATGGCTGAGGGTTTGATACATTTTTATATAACCTTCACACATTAAGTGGTGTAGACGGCTGATAATTAAAGTTTGTAATAAATGTATTCTACTGTTTCAGGCTTCCCTTCGTGGAAGTATTTCATCTAAAATTCATTCAAAATTCATTCAAGCATTTCATTTAAAATCCGTGGAAAAATACCAAGTCTTTTTAGTATGGATCTGTAATGAATAGTTAGCAGAGGAATTGACCCAAGTGAGATACCTGCGGGATATATGGTCTAAAAATTTTCCAAGTGAGATACCTGCGAGATTATGGTCTAAAAATTTTCTCCGAGATGAACATTAAGAATGCCAAATTCCCGCTCCCCATTACAGGACAACTATGATAACATTGGCCATTATACACAAGGGTGGGTTAGCGAGCGATTTCTCAGGAAAAACACTCTTTGTACATCCATTTCTCTATTCCTCGATTACTATAAGCAATTAATTTAAATCATGACCAAAACTACCTTCTTCAAGGACACCAAACCCATTTTTGACACGTATGTCACGCATCGACCGGTAATGTATGTACACACAATCATATGCAGAGGTAAGCACATGTTCATGATTATTTTAGATTATCTGAGCACATTTTTCTCTTGGCAATGAGGAAATATACTTCAATTTGTGCCCAAGTATATGTGATAGATATTTTTTACATTCAAAACAATATCTGTTATAGATTATTTAGTGCACAAAAATGGTATTTTTTGTTTAAAGCTTTTTTTATTTAAACCTTTGTGCTTTTTGCTTACCTTATTTTGTAAATAACACCAGTATTATACTAACACATATCTCGTGCGCTGATTAGTATTTATTATGAAAGCAACCAGCGTTTAATCTGTAGCTTGAATAATATACGTTCAAACTATATCGGTAAGTGAAAGTCATTCATTTCCCTAAATTATTCTCCTTCTTGAAAGAAACTCAATTCAACACCAATGCGACCTCTTCCTTTGGCCATTCGTTATTTGATCGAGCGGTGGCTCTATACAATAGGTATCATTCTGCTGAGTTGCCTGTCCTTTGCCATCACTAGAATTTCCTCCCCCATGCATACGGCTCCGTGCGAGATTACGCAGCGAGCACACGTACCTTGGCCAAGGCCTAGGCGTGTCCATAACCCGCCGATGGAACCCTGGGACGGATGGCCGCGGGCGAGTGAGTGAGTAGTGCGACGCAGGCTGCTGAGGCGTCCGCAGCGTGTTGGCTCCGCTGCTGCGAGGCGCGGTGGTCAAGGGTCACGTGACGACGCCGTGTTGCGGGTGCGACCACAGTTGCTCGTGACGGTGGCTAGCTTTGTCACCAGCAGTGGCGGCGGGGACGCATCCTTGCCGTCACTGTAATTCGCCACGCTCGACGATGGTTTGCGGTTCATCGCCGACGCGGGCAAAATTGAACAAGCGAAGCCAGCCAGTTGATTGATACCTTTAAGAAAAGGGGATCATGTCGGTTAGAGTAAATTCTAAGAAGGAAGGAGGGATTGGTAGACGTGTGGTTTTCTGTCTTAAATAATTTTAATTGAAGTAAGGGTATCAACGACTGAAATCGAAGAAAATATTACAAAGTATCTGCCTCCGATATTTTGGCCCAAAAAAACTTAACTCCTACCTTATGCTTCATCGTTAAATTTGGTGTAATTGAAAATGCAGATTGAAAGCCGAATTGCCCATCCCTATTTAACTGGGGTAGTTAAAAGGCTGGGAAACTAAAATGCCTGCTAAGTTCACGGGGTTTACCGATACAGTGAATAAATGTCCAATTCAACGCTACTTATTAGATTAGAATTTTTAAATGGATATTTTTCATTTATGCGATAAGAGATTTTTTCGGAATGAAAATTTAAAATTGGATTTTCGTGAAGGGGCGCAGAGCAGTAAAATATGCTCTTTTTATTTTTAAGTATGCACTCTACATTATAAAGTATTACCCCTTTAGACTATAATTTCAAAAAATGTCTAATTCTTTCTTTTTCTCTTCCATGTCCTTATCTTTATCCATTTCCGATACTCGCAAAAGATAATTCATTACTCTTCCAAAATTTTATGCCTTAATTCAATTCGGTATTTCAATTTTTTTACATTGACAAACATGTATTCAATACTCCGTAAACAACAGAAAATTCCATTATTTACCGCTGTCCTTGAAGTTTCTTTTAATATTTCTTAAGAAATATTCGTGTGTCGTATGAATTTTTAGGCTTCTTCTGACAATTAGACTAAGTAATTGGTTTGTGTAACGATCGTTGATAGACCTCTTAAATGACGTTTTCAAAATAATATTAGCCATTTAAGGTCTCCTTTATTATTTCCTTAATTTGATAAATAAAGCATAAATAATGGGGAAATTATATTTTTTATGTTTACTGAGGGAAATATTTTTAAACAAACAATAGTAAAATATTGAAATTAGCACAAATAGATGCATATGCGTAATTAAGAGAAAACGATGTTTTGTAAAATTGCATCAGAAAAGCTGTATTGTTGTTAGATTTCCAAATACAATTTTCCAGTAATCATTTTTCCTTTGTATGATTCGCCCATTGCCCGTACAAATGACTTTTCAGGCTTTGAGCAACGGGACTATTAAGGATACCGTATTTCTGTCATGAGAGGTGACAATGTAAAATTCGTCCAGTTTATTATCAAATTTAGACTCATTCTCTAAGAAAAATCGAGTTGGAATATATTTTTTGAAACAGCAAGAAGTTCACATTAAGGAAGTATCTTTAATTATTTGGTGGTCCCCATATACTCGCCTGTGTGACGAGGAATAAATAAATTCTGATGTGACAACAATCTCATAAGTAACGTTATGTATAAAATTAGCCAAAAAAACATCAGACAATGCATAAAAACATTCGGTTTTCTGAGCAACAAAATGTGTGGGTTAGAGAAATCTTAGACAAAATGTAATAGGTGAACTTGAATGCTGCAAAGAATTGCCATAATTCGGG
The DNA here is from genome assembly GCF_022747635.1 of Hetaerina americana. Classification (NCBI taxonomy): domain Eukaryota; kingdom Metazoa; phylum Arthropoda; class Insecta; order Odonata; family Calopterygidae; genus Hetaerina; species Hetaerina americana. Next base: position 36,108,302 of record NW_027286292.1, read on the forward strand.
ATGTTAAAACTAACTACTTGCAATGATTTCTTTTTCATGGTTTGAAGTCCCAAAATAGGGATAAAGATTAAACTAACATTTCCAAAAATACTGATGGCTCAATGACTTAATAGTTGTAACTTATATTTTTTCAAGGAGCTGCAAACCTTTTCTAATGTAGTCCCACTCCTAGTGGCTGTTGACCCGCGATATTCTTCTAAATAATATACTCCCATTGATGTAATGCCGACGATATATTGAGGGGTATTATGGGAAAGACTTAACTCATGCATTGCTGCCGATGAACCTCTATATATATTAAGTGATAAAGTCTCAGCATATAATTAGTATGTTTGTGCATGCTTGAACAATAACTAATAACAACAACATAAAAATATCATAGACCAACTCCTATGGTTGATGCCTGTCCCTCCTTGTTATAAATAATTGGTCCATTTAGGGTAAATCATAGGTGAAAGACATTACATTTCAATAGGGGAAAGATTTTTTTTCATTTAATAGATAATTTACTCCCTAATTTTGGTATAAAAATTTCAAGGGTGACCTAAAATGATGATGAAAGGTGCTGGCCTATAATATGGAAGAAATAATGAAAATGTTTATTATGGATAATCAAAGAATGATAATTAAAAGTTTTACAACCTTTTTCGTTAATAATTTCAAATGAGATGAAATTAGCAAACATTAAAATTAGCAAACATTAAAATATGCATTTAAATTGAGCACATCTATTCAATCACAATAAAAATTAGTTTCCTAAGAGAATAACAGTTAACTACAGATCATAACTCAAATAGTATATCTGACGGCGTTAAATCCTTCTGAAATAAATTAATTGGCGCCCACGAAGGATTCCCAAAGAGCCTTTCACCTAGATCAGGAATAACGCCGCCGGTCTAAATCACGCACCAGGAATAATTCACTCATTTTTGGATACTTTTAGCAAAAATGTTAGTTCGATACTTCTGTTTCTTAGATCTTGCGAGCCCTGGATTTCGTTCCGAGAGAGGCTAGAAATTAATTAATAGAATCCTCTCTCACTTTTGGAAGAAAATATTACTTTCATAACTGCCGCCATGGGCAGAAAATTTAGATGATCTTCCACTATTTTGAACGAAATTCCCTGGAAGGCCGTTAGCATCAGTGGTATTCATATAAAAGAAACGAGCCTCTCAGTTTTTCCACAAGTTTAGAAGCATTAACTATTGTCGGATATTCTGAGGAATACGTGTGGTACACTTTATAGGATAGAAGATACGTTAATTCTTAGTAAACAATGGGTGACATACAATACACTTTTGCCCCTCACTCACGTTTGTCGTGTGTAAACTTTGCGAATATTGACAATCATTTGTTGCCTCCGGGACAGAAGTTGTGACGTGTAATCCGGGACAAATATATAGGACCTGAATTCACAAGGGAGTGCTGTCAAATATACCTGACCTCTCTCGTTTTTTCTCAGAATGGAAAAGTTAGGCATCCAGTCTCTTTCTCCGGCTTACACTCTTCGGAGCAAAATGATGATGTCGCCAGAAAAATGTTTGGCATCAATTCTTTTATATTATGAATGAATTTGAATTATATATTTCACAGAAAATTCACTCTTTTTTACATGAAGGCACCCATTTTTATGGATTCATTCATATAAAACATCACAGTTTTGTTGCAATAAAAGTAAACTCTGGAAGAACTTCGTCGCCAAACTTTTCGACCGCCGCTGGGTTTTGAGAGGAAATGGGAGTGGTCCATCACATTTTACATGTGTGTAAATAAATATTGTGTCATGTCACTGCCATTAAGGATGGAACTGAGGATATGTGTAGCTGTATGAATGGCAATAGTTCACAAAAGTTATTACGAAGCATTGTAACTGCATTAATGACGAGCATTGTTCTTGCTTCGCATGAAGCTTTGTCTTTAGGTAGAATGATCGATCAGCATTTTACATTGCCGGTTTTGTATTGCACACTCAAGTAATACCCGCACTTAATGAAGGAATTTGATTAATTATGTGCTATTGGAATGATGTGGTGGTTTCTGTACTCAATGGAAAAGCCATGAGTTTGGGTTCAAAACCGAGAGATAACAGGATATTCAGAGGTATCCCGATCTCTACTTGGGATGCAATGGGAACAGGAATTCAAGCCAAGTCCATTGTCCTTCCAATTGGACACCTTATTGCGGGCCCCTTAGGAACAACCGTTAAGAGCAGGCGGATACGTCGCATTTTTTTACAGCAGCCTACCCGGATCAAATGATCTACGCGGTCGGTCGCCATCCCATATATATACTAAGAAATTTTGACGATAGGTATGTTTCTTGAAGAAATTAAAACCAGCACTAGTGGACACAGACAAAAACACACAGAAACACACAAAAAAGACTCACTATTTTTCGAATTTTCGGTGGACGTGGCCACCTGTATTAAGGAAGAGAGGGACAGAACTTCCTTGATAAAGGTGGCCACGACGACCAAAAATTCGAAAAATAGTGAGTCTCTTTTTTGTGTCTTTCTTTGTGTTTTTGTCTGTGTCCACTAGTACTAAGTGTTATACATTATTATTCACGTCCGTGAGACTTTAAAAAAGTGTTATATATATATATATATTTTATATATATATATATATATATATATATACACATAGAGCGAAGAATATTTTTGAACACACAATGGAAAAACCACAAATATATTTTGCTTTTCAGCCGAGGTGTTGTATATGTATATATATATATATATATATATATATTTATTTATATATATATATATATGCATATATATATTATTTATATATATATATATATATATATATATACATATATATATATATATATATATATATATATATATATATATATATATATATATATACATATATATATATATATATATATATATATATATATATATATATATATAGAGCGAAGAATATTTTTGAACACACAATGGAAAAACCACAAATATATTCTGCTTTTCAGCCGAGGTGTTGTAAGTATAAAACTTACCATGCTCATAATTGGAGTAAAAAATTTGTATTGCATCCATTTCTTTTATATTTGAGCCGCTCTAATTCGCCTAGTCATTTCTCATGTTTGAAATTCCGATTACTGTATTGCTGCTCTTCAATGCGTATCTTCATAGCTTCTCTAGGGATGACATCAGATTTTCACAATCTGTTAACTGTGTCCAATTCGATGGCAAGGTTTCCGCGAAAATAAAGATAAATGCTATTATCGGTTGCCTGAATTCCTTTCCCATCATGGAAGGCCGTCGCGCTTCAATAAACTAATTCCTATGCTGACCCTTTGCTTTCAAATTCCTACAAATGTCATTTATCATCAACGCAGTAATCAACCCGAAGGTCGGTTTGGTACACCCAATACTAAGCCCGACGGTGTGTAAAATTTACACATCAGGGTAGGGGAACCAGTTCCTTTCCCTGTGCCGGTTGTTTTCCCAGAAAGATCTGGTACCCGAAAAATCACATAGCTTAGGTGGAGCTGCAGGTGCCCAGAGTGGCTTGCCCGGGTATTGAAACCGGACCCTCCGTAGCTGTATTATTAAAAGACCTTCATCCTTCTGATACACCTCATTTTTGGGCACACATTCTTCCTAATATTATTCTCGCCCACTCTAACTTATCCCATACTTTAGCGTTTTACTCCACGTATTTTTGGAATCCTCTGTTTGTAAATGACAACTTAATTTTAAATTGTACTATTTGTATCGTCATTTGTCAAACGTTAAATAAAATATATAAATTTTGTTTTTAAACTTGAACTACATTCGGTTTTGTGTTGTTTTTTTGGATATATAAATTAGTAGTGATGCAAGATAGGACAATATCCTGGCAAAATTCTTACCTCTTTGAAAAGATAGGTGAATTTAATATTAAAGTTAAAATAAAGTTCATGTTACCTTTTCCAAACTTTGAAACCATATCGAATGGAATAAACTCAATTAACAGACATTTGCTTTGGTCAAACAACATTCAACTCCCATTGAAATTGACCCTTCCATACTTGTAAGCCATGTCCTCGATTGTTAGGAAGCTCATCTCTTATTGAACTGCATTCTTCCAAACGGCTTGTTTAAATCGATAACCTCTGATTCTGAATAATGTCTTGGCTCCAAACAACGGATGGAGTCTACTTCAGTTTAATATTTAGGGCCCTTGGTGTCTGTTATTTTAAGTTTGCTTTTTGTGCGGTGGATGACCAAGTACTCGATTCTCTCTGCGACGTTGCGTAAACCTTTCATTTTATTCCAGTGGTTGAATGTACCTACTATATGTAATTTAGTGCCATGAAAATTACCTGTTCCGCAGAAAAGCTCAGGGCTAAGCTTCAAATGTATGTCTTTTCTCCTCAAAAATCAAGAGGCTCTCAACTAAATTCTCATTTTCTAACACTGTTTTTTAAAGAAATAATTCATTGTCCCCAAGAACATAAAATTAAGAATTCCCTAGGTCTCCAGGCAAGGTCAAAGGTATTTTTCATCCTAGGTAAAAATTACGAAACAACTAAGGAGAAAATGATGGCGCAATATGAACTCCTTTTCTTTTAATGCAATACAAAATCCTTTTCTTTTAATGCTTTTTTGTCAGAGATATTTCAAAGTTGATGGCGAATCTCAAATTATAAAGAGTTCTGTCTATATGCGTGACGGTTAAGAAGAATCAAAATGACTGGAAATAGGGTTTCACTGAAACTCTTGACAGAGCTGGTGGCGTTTTGTAATTCTTTTGTATCATTGTTTGGTGAACAGTTTTTCAACGATCCGAGATAAAATGATTTTTACATGAACTTCCCGTTGCCCACCGAATATTTGGTATGATAATTTAACGAAATTATAATAATTGAATCATCACATGACAAACGTAAACTAACGTAGTCATTAGAGTACTGCAAAGAGAGCTTCTACCAACGCCATCGACAAGCAACTTTCAAATAGAGACCTAACAAACTGAAATACAAATTTGTCGCTTAATATGCGCATTGATTTTCCTTAATTGGGAATCATACATTCAGTTGCAAAGCGCTCCCTTGATTGAGTTATGATGAAATGCACGTGACCTATTTTTTTGACTGTCCTCACGCATTTCGCTCGGTGGCCGGAGCTATTTCTAATTAAAAAATAAATTGATTGACTTCAAATCGGCTTTAAAATTGGATTAGGAGTAAAAAATGGATTTCGGCTAATACATCTGTGAAGAAGCAGAGAAGATTGGGATTCTTAACCCAATTAGGCTCCAATTGAACGAAACTGATTAACGGTTAGCGTTGTTTAATGGCTGAATTTTTTTATTGTTCCATCCTTCACCTCTTTTTGCAATACTGGAATCGGAAGTGAGTGATATAGATATCATGAATCATTAGAATTGCATCTACTGTAAGGGAAATTTTACCTTCCTTTCAGGAAAGTCGATATTGCATTCCTTCATCTACATACACACAATTATTATAATTACTATTATAGGTAACCCACCGGTTAACTTAGGTTATAGATGTACGTATGCAACCTAATAAATATCTTGTTTCTTCTAACAAAATAAAAGTAACATAGTATTCTAAAACAAGCCCCTCATCAAACTCCTTCTCCTTCCTTCCTTCCAACATTCCGTCCAACAATCATACCCTCGTTTTCCTTATATTCCCCTCTATCACAGTGCTCAACATTCCATTGCCAATCAATATGCTTTCCATCTTTTTTTCCTGTCTCCCCATGATTTGCCCCTACGATTTCCTCTACTCAACCACCGTCCCACATCCTTTTCCGTTTTCTCCCCCTTCCTCGTTTTGCTAACATTTTGCTCTCCATGACAGCATTATTCAACTTCCTATCACTAGTCAATATACATTGCATACATTTTTCCAGTCTCCCCATGATCTCTCCGAGCAGTCCCCTCCCTTCCCCATCACGTCTAGCTCTTTCTCATTTGTTCTACTTTCTACATACTTAATCTCCTCCGCCCTTCTAGGAAGTCTGTTCAAAAAGGATCGCGAAATTTCAAAAATATTTATTTATTCATGAATATCTATTTTGTCCCCTTCAAAGTAATCTTCATTAGACATTATCCACTTGTGCCAACGTTTTTTCCAATCCTCGAAGCATTTCAAAAAAATCATTTTTTGTTATCTTGTTCAGGTCCTCCTTCGATGCAGTCGTAGCGTAGCGTCGTCCTTTCATATGCCTCTTCCATTTCAGGAACAAGAAAAGGTCACTGGGGGCCTGATCTAGGGAATACGGTGGCTGCGGCCAGGATCATTAGTGTCCTGTTTTTGGCCAAAATGCATGCACAAGTAACGATGTGCGAGCAGTGGCCTTGTCATGGTGCAAAAGCGAATGTTTGTTCTTCCACAAATTCGGGCGTTTGTGGCAGATTGCTTCACGCAAATTGGGCATAATTCAAATTTCGCGACACTTTTTGAACAGACTTCGCACACTACCACAGTTGAAAAGCCTCCAACCAAGGCCTATCATTCCTGCTTCAATAACCGTGTTTCCGCTACGTATATAGCTAAGCTTACATGTATAAAAACGATTATATATAAAAATTTTATGGAACCTTTTGCTAACATCGCTGCTCATCATCTGTGTTCTCAATTCCATCCTCCCTCGAAGATTTCTTTTCTTAACGCAATTCTTCTCTTTTTGTCCCAACACTGAGATCTGCGATGCTTTAAGCAACCAAGTGCCCCGATTCTTGTTCACCGTGGGGTGGGATTTGTTTTTGAATATGTATTAGGCCATTGTGGCTCGTCTCTTCTTCTGGCTATGCGTGCCACGAAACGCATTGTTCTTATCCTTCATGATGTTGTATGATTGCTAAACTACTATCCTTTCCACTTGTGTGTTGTCTATTTCTCCTTTGGTGGGTGAAACAGCTCCTTAACGCCATCTCTTGGCCAAAGAATCGGGGCACTCGGTCGCTTTGAGCATCGCAGATCTCAGTGTAAATTACGATTCCTGGATAGTTTAAGTGGTAAAGAGCATCGGCCCGGCAGGGGAAAGATCCGGAGTTCAAGTACTGGTCTAGGAAATATTTTGACACTTGTGATATCCCTTTTTCCGCCTTCCCCACCTCTACTGTGTTCGTCCTTTATATGTGTTCCTATCCCTTTTCCTTATATCTATTTCTCTGTGAAAAAATATTCAGTCCCTCAAATTCACCCTCAAAGACCTGTTCCTCATCCTCAAAAATCACAACACTTCCTCCAACCTTCTTCCCTAATGCCCCTCTGTTACCTTTAAACGGCCCACTAACCTAGCAGATATCCTCAAATTCACCAAGCCGCTCTCAAAATCTCCTCACAACCCCAGAGCCATACCCAGTCCATGTCATCGAGGAAGATGTAAAACCTGCCCTATTGTCACCACTCTACCCCACTCCATCCCACCATTTAACTATCTCCCGCCCTTCCCCCACTCCTCCTGCACTTCCAAGAATATTGTTTATCTTCTGACCTGTAACCCCTGCCCGGCCTTTTACATAGGCCAATGTTCCACACCCCTGAACCTTAGGATTAACAACCACTGTGCCTCGTGCAATCCCTCCTCCACGTCGGCGGGTCTCTCCATCCCTAAACATGCTTCCCATCATAAAACCCCCTTCAACCAGTGCTACAATGTTTCTGTCCTAGCGTCCCTTCCCATATCCGATAACCCCATGGAATAAAAAACTCTTGAAATGGCATTCATTTGGCTCTGTACGGCCTATCAGCATCCGGGCCTCAATGTCGATCACTGATGAGAATGGTGTGAATTGTCACTTTTTGGAAGCGTGGCATATCGAAGAGTTGTATACTTTGTTCTTCCGCATGCGTTTTGGTGTGCGTGGCCTTTGTTTCGACTTGCAGGGTCTTGGTCATGATTTAGTAAGCTGAAACCTGACTCTCGGATGCTGCAATAGCTGTGGTGAGCAGGTTGTTCTCTTTTCCGATTTTGTGTCAATTCCACCTCCTCCCTCTCACTCCTTCCCTATCTGCACTCCCCTCTAGCCACTCCTCTCCCTTTCCTCTCCCCCAACCATTCCTCTCACCCCTCCTCCACCTCCCGATTCCCCTTTCCCCACCCCCCTTCCCTTTCTCTCACACCCCTCACCTCTCCTATTCCAGCAGTCATTACTTCTATTTCTTCCAATGAAGACGGAGGTTAATTCCGTCGAAATTATCAAGAAATAACGTGTGAGTGATCTTTTTATGTGTTTTTATATTGTTTGTTGCTGTCCAAGTTTGTCATTCAACACTTCCGTGTTACTTCTACGAAATCTCCTGTACATATATATATATATATATATATATATATATATATATATATATATATATATATATATATATATATATATATATATATATATATATATATATATATATATATATATACTACCTTGATCAAAAAGTTCCCGGAATAACCACCGTGTGGCGCTCCCATCGTTCCGATTTGAGTTCTGTTTTTTTGTTAAATTGGTACATCTGTTGTTGATATTCCCTTTAAATCTTAGTGTCATAACTTGACATTTGCAAAAGTTACGTAGCCAAGAGTACATCTATCTCTGTGTGTGTTGGCGATTTTTTACAATTTCAGAAATGGATTTAAATTTGCAACAACGAACTTGTATTAAGTTTTGCGTAAAAAACGGATTTAGTGGCGCACGGACGTTGGAAATGTTGGAAAAGTGTTTCGGCAACGATTCTCTAAAAAAAACGGTCGTTTACCAGTGGCACGAGCGGTTCAGAAGTGGTCGTGAGTCAATCGAAGATGATGAACGCAGTGGCAGACCATCGACATCGAAAGTCGGTGAAAAAATTGATAAAGTAAAAGAAATGTTGGTCAATAACCGCAAATTAACCATCAGAGAAATAGCGGAGGACTTGAACATTGCCTATGGATCCGCCCAAGACATTGTGGTTAATGATTTGGGTTTCCGTCGTGTAGCAGCAAAGTTGGTGCCAAAAGACCTCAATTTCATGCAAAAAAGAGACCGTGTTGACGTCGCAAAAGACATGATTTGCGAGGCTGAATCCGATCCCACATTCATCAAAAGGATCATTACTGGAGACGAGACGTGGGTTTATGAGTACGACACGCAATCCAGACATCAGGCAAGTGAATGGCGTTCACCAAATGAGCCGAGACCAAAAAAACCACGTCGTTTTCAGTCAAAAAAGAAGGCAATGCTGACGGTTTTCATGGATTACAACGGTGTAGTGCATCATGAATTTTTGCCAGAAGGCCAGACAGTAAACAAAGAGTATTATTTGGGCGTTATGAGACGTTTGCGTGAAGCAATTCGCCGAAAGAGACCAGAAATGTGGGCAGAAAACTCGTGGATTTTGCACCATGATAACGCACCGTCGCACAGTGCTATCATTATTCGTAATTTTTTGACGAAAAATGCAACAAATACCATCCAACAGCCACTGAATTCACCTGATTTGGCTCCCTGTGACTTCTTTCTGTTCAATCGAGTTAAAAAACCATTACGGGGAACGCGTTTTAGCAGCCGAGAGGAAGTAATGGAAAAATCGCAGGAAGCACTGATGGACATACCGAAAACCGAATATAAAAAAATGTTTCGAGGATTGGATCAAGCGCTGGCATAAGTGTGTTGCAGTCGATGGGGATTACTTTGAAGGGGACAATATAGATTTAGATGAATAAACTTGTATTTTTAATTTTCTGAATAAATTCCGGGAAATTTTTGATCAAGGTAGTATATATATATATATATATATTTGGTTTCTCCTTGTACTCCATGAAAGTGGCTGTGACCAGGGAAATATTAATTTGAGCAATTTTCAATTTAATTAATGTAATTTTAAAACCTAATTTTAAATTATCCTCATGCGTGTACTTATGCATAGTAAAAAAGTAAATACATCACTTTTTCAAACATATATTTAAAATTCAACGAAAGTATTCGCGATTTGCCTGCTTTTCGTGTCTGAATGTGTGTGTGTGTGTGCATGTATACGTTATGATAAATGTTTACCAAGATATCACTAAGGAACATAAACACAAGCATCAAATGGAACTTGCACGCACTTCGCATCTCCGGTGGGAAACCCACCTTTCTTAAGGGAGAGAAGCAGCTAAGGACATTCTGCCCCTTGAGAAAGGTGGTATTGAAATCGAATTTTCGGAACTAATGTGAGGTTCAAGGTTTTTGTTCGTTGATGCCATCTTGGTGTACATTATTACTCACAGTGGGGAGATTTTTATTTAAGTTATTTATAAATATATTATAGCGGATTTTCAAAATTCCTGAAATTATTTTTCCTTATTTAGGATTCAATTTGGTTTAATTTACCGTACGTTCTCTTGCCGTAATAATTTGATAGTAATATCTCATATCCAATGGCAATGAAATATTTTGAAATACTGAGAAAGCACAAATATTTGCAAAATGCAGTAACATTGGTTTTCTTTTCTTTGCTTTTTCCAATAATGCATTTGAATTTAGAGCGTCACAGTGAACGTATATTAATGTCTGATTCGAGCCTCGATTCTCTTTTTCTTTCGCTCAGAATGTGAATAAAATTCAGAATATTAATGTTGTATCCATCGGAATGCGGGAAAATTGAATTACATTCGTCGATTCGTCATAAAATATCCTCACTCATCCTCCAACCTGTCCTGATTCTTGTTAATTTTCAAACCTCCTTTTTGGCGATTTTCGGATTATTTTACAATAGCCATGTTAAATGAGACCACAATGGAGAAATCTGATTTGAACGGTCTTATTTCGCTGGCAAGATTACAATGGATCTTTTAGCAATACATAGTTTTTCTTTATACACATAAGTTTAAACCAACATCCTGGTTTATAAGGGTGGTTTTTATATTTTTATTGTACAAAAATTATAAATTTTATTCTTTTTAACCTTCCAATGCTTGATCTACTGTTGATAATTCAAATATGAGTGATAAATGATTTCAAATCTGCTGTTCAAAAATTGTAATGGCCTTAATATTATAGGGATTGGATAGAGTTATGCTCAAATGTCAAAAATAGATGCTTTTATTCGTGAATATGCTCACACTTCTTTAATCTTCCTATCACGTAATGTGTTTTTACAGTAATTTTTAATTTGAAAACAATATTGAAAAATCAATCAGCTTACAATCTCTTTCAATTTAAAATACATCCAAATGGAAAAGCTATGGTGAATAAAAATGCAAAAAATAATTTCCTAGTACTCACTTACTAGTATCGAGATGACATTTCTAATTACAAATTTTCTTTCCGTTCATTTCCAATACTTTATTGAACGGATGTTTTTTAAGCTTTTTACAGGTACCTGTACCTTCGTCTACATGTATCTATATATCATATTTTCGCCAAAAAGCTCAAATTTCGCTATTCCGATTTGCTCTTTGTTTTGTTATTATTTTTTCTTGTAGTTTGCAAATGCTATGAAGGAAGTCAGGAGTTATTATTTTGCAAATATTTGAAGCAAAATATGTACTTACTAAATGGGATCCCTAAAAACAAACATTTCCTGCATTTTAGTTCTTGCCCTACCGAAAACATGCCAATTTTATATTTTGTAATCCAATTGGCGATAGCCAAGAAGAATAGATGCTTAAGGGTTATGAGTTTTTAATTTTTTTAAATTAATGAATGTATAAACCAATAAATGAAAAGAAAATATATTGATGAAATTTCTAGGCTAAAATTAAGATTTATAAGATACATTATTTACAAAGGCTTAACGGTCACTTTTTCGTAACTAAACAGATATTTAATTTTAACCTCTAATTTATTTTGATTCTAATTCAAGAGTATCGTTCTTACTTTAAGGTTTCCAGACCCACATTCTATCTTCCCGCTAAAGAGTCTGCTTATAAATAATGTAAGTAATATTAATTATAAACTGCTAAATAAATATGAAATATAATGCAACAATATATATCAATTAAAAATATAGATTGGTATTTAATTTGTGCATTCGGCAATCACCTTAACTTTGGAGAAGAAAATGTTAATCACTCGATTATTGGTTACCCAGAATGTTGTGCCTAATATTTACATGCTCAACTTCATCACCACTCACTAATGTATTGGGTATACAGTGGCATAGGAATCCAATTGCCGAGGAACTAATTCCAGAAATTTTAATCCGGTTTCTGTGCATAAAGAATAAAATATCTCGTCACTTTTAAGAATGTAGTGGTGATATTGACAAACGCTACTCCCTCCTCCCTTTTTTGAATTCATGCTTTAGCAAAATTAATTTAATTGTTCTGAAAGAATTTTTTTTCTCCTCACGTTCCGGTCCCTCCCCGGGTGACGCTAACCCCTGCGCTTCTGTGTGTGCGTCGTCTCCGCCGCGCCGGCCAACCCTTCTTCGACCCTCATATTCCTTGCGCGCCAGCATTTAACTGCATTGTTCCGGAGAGGAAAGGGAATAAAATTTCTGCGAGGATTTAAATGTGCCCCCCATTGACTCGGAGAATAGAGGGAGCATATATATGGAAAAAGGTATTGCTAAGTGCCCCCGCCATCACGTGTCTTAATTGGGTGGAAATATTCCCCCTCGAGAATTTTGTAACGTTGAAACTTGGTTGTGTTTCAGTATTAATTTAGGGGTCGAGAGTTTGTGCATGCGTGTTCGTGTGTGCGTGCGTCCACCAGTCCGTCTGAGTCACTGAGTCCGTCCACCTTGCCCCCTGAGTCATTATGTGGAGTGCCGTTTGACTCTCTCGTGTATTCATCTCGCGAGGTGAAGTCGTCACGGTGGTAGTTATTAAATGTAGAAAAAGTTTGAATCAAATAAATTTCCGTTTGTCATAGAAAGTTAAGGCGAAGCATATGTCCATCACCCGGTCGTTTGAGAGAACTCGTTTCCCGGAAGTACGTTTGTTGAACATTATGGGGGCGAAGGTGGCTGATGAAAAAAATCAGTAATGGTGTAATTGGTCTATCCCTGAAGGTGGTTTTGCTTCTTGTTCTGCTACAACGAAACTCAAATGTTAAAATATTTGAAACAATTGGGTTTCTGAAATTTCTGTTTAAAATTCATGAAAATGGTGCCTTTAAATCATCTCAACCATCGTTCATGAATTTGCTAAGTATATGCCTTCCATTCGTGGTCTATCTTTTAGATGATTCTTCACGTTTCTTTGAAATTACATAGAATAGGGTCATAATGAGCATTGATTTGAGGGACCGACTCTATTCAACAGTTATATGGAATGCTTTAAGTGCGAGAGTGATCATAGTCTGATTTAATTCTTTTCTTTTTGCGCAAAAGTGCATGCAGGGACAAGATTTATCCAAAAACTTGAATATTTAAGCTAAATAATTTCACCTGGAAATTTCAATCGCAATGAGTCCATTCATTCATATATGCACAAGGGGAGGTTTGGGTTCTCTGAGGCAAAGGTGAACAATGTGTAAATTTTTTTTTGAGTTTTCCTAAATGGGAGCTACAATAAGAAAGCTACAAGAACAAGTATTCAAAAGATTCTACGAGATATTAAGCCCATGTCTTGAGTTTAATTAATAATTGATAGGACTTTGTCTATCTTTATGTGTATTACAACGTCGTCGAAATGTACTGGGACTTCTCGTAGGGTGACGTGAGCCTAAGTGGTGTCCCCTTTTTCTCACTGTTCTCATCATCTTCAAAAATACACTTCAGGCATTTAGCAGCAGAATGAAAGGGATGTCCAAAGTCAAGTTAACAAAGGATATGGCTGGGAGGCTTTAAGGTTATATTCCAAATAAAAGCCTGTCAACACTGAGCATCAGGGTATGACTTAAAGATTAAACAATCCTTGCACATTTTATGAGTATTTATCCTGACATCTCTTTAAGGCTCCATATAATTTAATATAATTCCATCATTACTTCCGATAAATGAAAAAAAATCTGTAACAGATTATAGTGCAATGCACAAAATGTGTACACTCTCCTAAAATTTTATTAATTTCCACTGTCTAAAAAATGGCGAAATATTTTCTGCTATTTATAAGAAACTTATGCTTTAATTTTTATTTCAAATTTACAAAAAAACCCATATCCTTAACGTAGTGAAATTTAGGAATTTTGTTCAAAGGAAAAAATAATTTGAAATTTAGTCGGAATGCTGGACGTCACGGCGGACTACCTTCCTAAACGTGCAGTGGGAGAACGAGATGGTAGAGGTCAGCAGACTTTCGCAGATAGGAGAAAAACTTAATCAGCTTATGGTATTTTATCTTTGGGTTGAATTTTTTTGGGGGACTCCGAGCACAAAACTCATGTCGTTTTGTTCTTGTTGTTTTGTTAACATTTCTTATTTAACATTACATGATTGGGCATGTTATCAGAGTTATTAATACGCTCTTTAACGCTTTTTGCTGGTAATGCTAGATGACATATTGTTTAAAATGACCATTAAGGCTAGCATTCACTCAAAAGAAAAAACTGGAGTTTATTCTCATTTGGGACAGACACTTTACCGTGTTTGAGATTTTAGTTTTGTAAAACGTTGGACCAGGTTCAGACTAAAAGGCATAACCTAAAAGGCTATGACCTAAAAAAATAATATTCAATGAAGCGCTATAAATGGATAAATTCAGTGTGTATATTTTTTTTTCTTATTTGACATTGCTATTTAATTAAGTGTTAATCATCATTGATGCTCATCTTCGATTTCTGTTTAGTAACTGGATTATTACGAGACTACTATTAATTCGTTCATAAAATGCAAATGAGAGATATCTCCGAAATATTTTGCTGCCTAAAGTTACTTTTGAACATGAGATCCATTTTTTGTTGGACGAAAACTTTGCGGGTCTCCAGCACTAAGCACTAAGAGCTAATTACGAGGGAAGGCTGAAAGGTAATGCACATATTCATGCAGAGAACGAACAAAAGCAAATAGCAAGATTGGGCAAACAGTAAATAAAAGTATAATTATTAAGTTTCAACAGCATTTATTTATTTTTCGACACAGTCACCTTTAAAGCTAACATATTTCCCCCAACGTGTAACAAGTTTTTTCATTCCGTACCTGAAAAACTCTTCCAACTTTTCTCGAATCTAGGACTCGAAAGCTGCCCTCACCTCATCGTTCGAGGTGTAATGATTGCCCTTGAAGTGTCTCTTGAGTTGAGGAAAGACATAAAAATCGTAAGGCAGAAGATCGAGGGAATGAGGAGGTTGCGGGATAGGTTCAAATTTCAGGTTTCGCAGAACCTCTCCAATTGCGCGCGAGGTGTGTGGACGTGCGTTGTCATGTTCCAAGATTATTGGCGCCAGGCTGCCTTTAACACGACGAACTCGACGTCGGAGGGGTTTTAAAGTCTGTATGTACTAATAAAAATTGACCGTTGCCCCTTGTTCCAGAAAATTGGTCATATAAACTCGAAGAGCATCCCAAAACTCAGTCAAAAGATGTTTCATCAACAATTATGGCCTTTTCAGGCTCGCAAACACGAACTCATGATCGATTTACAGTAGACCTATTAACAGCATCGTCACCAAAAACTATCATTCATCGACGTTGAATTTCAGTAGGAGTCACTTTATCAGCAGTTGAAAATTCGATAATAGCACGCAGTTTAACTCGCGTTTACATAGCACTAGAAAACGTTTCCTTGTTTCCGCTTCTCGAAATACACTGCATGCATGCATTTTGAGGGGAACATTTTTTCCACATATCACCAGGAATACTTCTGAACTTAATGAATTTTGTGGTCTGTAAGCATGTGTGCATTGGTTTGCAGCCTACCCTCGTAGAATCATCCGCGGAAAAGTGGCCTAACCTATTGGTGGTTAGTGTTCTGGTAGAGAAATTATATGTCACTACAAAAAGTCTATTCGTGTGTTTATTGTAACATGGAATGTGTATACGCGAGATCTTTAGATATTATCATTCTTTGTCCTCCACTTAAAATGTTAATTGTGAATCTGAAGGGATTTATTGGATTCCACAAGACGGCAACATTATGAGATTAGAAAACGGAAGAAAAAGGTGATAATTTTGAAAGAGAACAGCAGTTAATCTAATCCAGAAGTTGAAATGAAGTTAAAAAAGATGGTAAATTTTATATTTGCTATGCATAAGATAATTTGTATTTTCCCAGTCTGTTTGAAGATGACATCAGTGCAATAAGACACATTGAATTTGCACGCAGAGAAGAACGAATAGGTTTTGTAAACGGTTTCGTGGAAAACGTAGGATAAATGTAAGAAATATTTTTCACAATCATTGGGAGGAACGATTCGTGTCTCTCATGAAAAAGGAACTGAAATGCAATTTGAAAGTAAATGAATGAGGTAGCGAAAAATGTGCTGAAAATCTAAAGTTGAACTTCTTCCCATGAAATCACCAAATGTTCCCATAATCTAAGATGCTCTGTCTAATCTTACATCTCGTAGATCGGAGGATTAATCGGAAAGCAATGAATATCTGAGCCCAAGCTACAGCAATTCAAATGGTAGATAGCAGCGAATTGTTTTACCTTAGAAAGGAGGACTAGAAACCCTAAAAATATGTGAAGATTCTTCGATCATCACCAATGTTAATCAGGAAATGTTGATGCATGTAATCCATAGAGATAGTAGAGACTATATAGAGACTAGAGAGTATATGTCCTCCCTAAAGGATTGAAAATGGACGCTCTAGAACAAATCGAGATTCGAAGGCACTTAGCAGATCCTAATACAACACCTTGTAATGAGCAATTATGTGCCCATTCCTCCCTTTTCCTTTCCGAAAAATTGACCTCGAGGGTAAACAAATCCAAAGGTTCAACGTACTGAGTTGCATCTACGCAACCAGACCCTATGCAATGTCATAACCAAAACAGCACCGTCCTTCCGTTTTATTTTCTCTTTCCTTGACACCGACTTTCACTTCCAAAAAATCCCTCGACTCTACACAGCCACCCTTCTCCCCGAGGGTAAACAAAGCTAACGGTTCTAAGTAGCCGTCCGCTCCTAGCCACCCCCCTCCCCAATAAACCCGGACCGGACCCAATGCTTAGTCATAATCAAGGCGCCACCACCTCTTCTTCCTTGAACCGAAAACGCCACGACCACCGACTTTGAAGTCGGTGAAGCGCGTTCTAATGTGAAATGAAGTCCCTGGAAAATTACAAACTCTTTTAATATGGACACATCCATTCATTTTTGACAACATTTGAAAAAATGCCAATTATTAAGATTAGTAACTGGCAATGAGAGTAAAATGGCGGTAGGAACTGTTCCAATCCGGAGCAGGTATATCACATAAGAGTGAAATTTATATGACATGTCAAAACCTGTCAATTCTGACGCATACTTTTCCCCAGTACGGTTTCAACGTAACGCCCAAGGATTAGATAGATTGAGTGGTACTCTTCAGTTCTCACATTCATTTGGTTCCTCTTCCTCGTGAAATGAATGCCATCAAGTGAGATTATCCTTTTGCTGACTAATATTTTCTATTATACCCTGCTGGATTTTGCCACGGTGCTATGAAAATGTATCACTACAAGTAATAAAAATGACAGCAGACATATCCTTTCGGTGAGTCATATCCTGGGATATCATATAAAAATTTTAGCATTAAAATTTGCTTTAGGACATGATCGTATGGCAAATAAAAAAATGTACGAGTATATACGCCATTCGGAATTTTGGCATTTTATGAAAGTAATTAAGTGAGAAAAAGATCACGTTCATGGTGCCAAGGTAATTGCATCCCCTGGGGCTCAGCTCTGCTATTGCATCCTATGGGCATATTAGTCCCACGAAATTTTCTCCTCAAGAATTTTTGTTGCAAGATTTAGGGTTAAGTGAGTCTTTTGATTCAGTATTGGTACCTAGGCAAAAGTTATAATTAAATAGCTGTAGTGTCTCAAAAATAAAATAAAACTAGAAAAATGGTAATTTAATGTCGTAATTACTTTAAAGGAAAGCCCTCATAATTCATGCACTAGCACTCTGTGAATTTGTGCAGACGCATTCTTGTAGGCGCGAAATGTTATTAAAATAAAGAATTGATAAATAATTAGGAAATGTATGATAAGGTTTTAAAACATTAGCTTTATAAAGTATGAATGGGTGCAAAAAATGCGAATTCATTGTTTCAGTTTCAAAAACGTATTTAAAATAATCGTTGAACTCGAAGAATTGAAATTTAGGTTTTTTCCATATTTCAGGGTAAACACACTTTCTAAACTAGTGTTATTTTGCATTTTGAAACTCATATAACACAGTTTCGACAAAATTTTCGCGATCAACTTTGCTACAAAGACAGTATGTGTAACAAAAATTCATGACAACAAATCAAAATTCTTGAATGAAAGAGAGAAGCTATAGTAAAAGGATAACGATGTTTTAGGGAAGATTGAAAAAGATTTTGGGGAGATGAAAAAAATGTCAAGCAATTCCTAGTGCTCATGAAATGGACGCAAAAACGTTTTAGGGTTACGATACTACAACGAATTTCATAGAGAAATACTATAGGTACGCTACTATAAACTCCGAAAAAAACTTACGATTCGAAAGGAATTTTGCACGCTCTAGTTTGAAAAAACAAGGTGGGAAGTCCATCAGGTTTAAATGAAGCGATTAGAAATTTAAGTAACGTTTACCTCTCAAGAACTCTTGGAACATAACAAATAAAGATAACTCAAACATTCTGCCATAAGTTGTTAATACTGTGCCAGAAAGCTTCTCTGAAAGATCACATATTTCAGATGAGTCAGTCGGTTATATAAAAAGTTATTAAGCGCGATTTAATTTGTTTTTTTAGTTAAATAATGCAAGTAAATAATAAATTCCTGTAATAATTTCTAAAAGTACTACAGGAGTTATTTTAATTTAAAGAGTGGATGTGACAGTATTTTTTTCATGATATTAGGGTCAGGATTCATGTGAATCAATCCAAATGATGGTTGAATCCATACGTCCAGACAGCTTTGTGTTCGAGGTCCAAGAGGCAAAGTCTTCATCCAATTGTGTATGACATTAAATGATACTTTTATCATACGGGCAGTTATTATCGAAAGCCACGCATGACTTCAAACAGTAACTAATCATAAAAATTGGTCGCGAAATACGTAAACTTGAGAGATCAAAAGTTTTTCCATTTTAAATACAATCGAATACACGTACTCTTGTCTAAAAATGCATATTTTTCTTGTTATTTTTCTATGCTTATACATTAATAAAATAATCACTCTATCGAATTATTATATTTGATCCTCTGAGTCTAATATACAATTTTACAGCTCTGCCGTCACCGTAATTTTAAGCGCTGAGAATCATGAATCTCAATGCATGGGATCGAATTCAACCGCTTCTTCCGTTTGGTACCCCGCAAGCTACGGCTGGGTGGAGGGTGACGAGGAATTATTCAACAACAGAAATGAAACTATAAAGATGAACGTTATCTTATATTTGTCAACATGTATAATTCGACAAAAATAATAATTCAAATAACGTGGATTATGATAAATGCAAGTACAGACTACGGTATTAACGTGAGGTATACTTCTCAACAATGAGGGAGGAGTGGTTAGCAAGGACAATAACTAATTTAGAGGAACTTTTTTCATCAATATTTTTATTGTACAGAATTCTATCTATAGATAGGAGGTAGCGATGGGTGATGAAAAGTTATTTAATATCTTAATATTATATTAGGAGAACAGTGTCAGCATAGCGTATTGAATGTCTTTTTTGAACGTTAATATAATAAGTCAATATCTTCCAGTAAATAAAAATAAACTGATATTTTTAGGACGTAGTAAAAAATGCTCAGGTATTTGAGTTGAACCTTTAATTTCTTGCTAAAAATTTGAAACATCTACACGAGTAATTTCGAGTTCCAGGGAAAATATGTGGCGGAGAAATGAAATGTGGAAAAAGAGGAAAGGTCAAATTAAACTTCATTCCAGAATGCATATTTTTGTTAAAATTGGACCATTGGAATTAACTGGTACAAAGGAATTTTTTTATATCTCTTATTTTACGCTATAACTTTAATTGAATTCCCGAGGTGATATTGGTTTCCTATAACGTGAGCTATAATAAAAATGAAAGCCTGCATAACAATAGACTACGTGATCATCGAAAAAGCATTACTCACGAAACTCATAGTTATTTTCCTTTCGTTAAGGGTGAGAAGAGAGCGAAATTTATATGATATGTCAAAACCTGTCAATTCTGGCGAAAACGTTTGAATTGAATGGTGCACATTTTTTTACTCAAATTAAAATATGTGATACGAAAAATGCATTGATAAGATGGCTTTGAAAAATATTTTTTCCCGAATACCACTCAACGTTTTCTTATTTTTACATATTCCCGTTTCGTTTTGATAAAATTCAGCGAATCTGCAAGTCTACTATCATAAAATCTTCTGAATTTTTTATCCATTGCATCATAACTCCAATTATCTTGGGCCTATCCAAAAATGTATCCATCCTATTTATCCAACACTTTCTTTTCTTCCAGATCAATTTTTACGACAATGAAGTTGTAGCATGTTCTGCATACAGTCTCTTTGTTCTTTCTCTCTGCTTCATCAAAACTCTTAACGTTTCCATCTAATTATAATAAAATAAATAAGAAGAGCATACATGCATGCACATTCAATACCACATGCATGCAGCAAACAATTGTTTTTATTTGTTATTATTCCATATATATGGCTGTTATAGATTCGGAGGTCACCAATTGTCTCAATCACATTTTCAGAAAAATTCCTTCTTACCCCTTATCTCGATCTTTTTACGGATATTTTATTACAATATCAGTTGACACCGACATTTCAAAGGTTGACTGACAACATCTTTAGAATAAATGCCCTCATTTACCTCACATAACCAATCAGTATTGGAATCACGTGAGAAACCCGGGAAATCTTTCTCCAATCTATCCAGAACCAAACCTAAAGATATCATTTTGAATCTCTGACAACCGCGCGTCTTCCATCAATGCCCAAATATTGCGTTGTACCATTTCCATCAAAGTCTAGAAAATCACACGTACCTCGGGTTCTGTCTCATATGCTCTAGGTTATCTATTTGCCTTACAGTATTTTAATTACTACCTTTATCCTCTCAACAAATATTTCCAAAATTCAAATTACTACCTTTATGTGTAGTCTTGGAAGGAACATACTATACACATGGAAAAAAATATTTTTTTTGAATTAACCAAGGCTACATATACGTTTGGTGAACAAAACACTCGTCTGTTTTATTGTGCTTAACTTTGAATACAACAGTTTGAGAATTCAAACTTTTGATTGATCGCCCGTTGGAACTAAGGACTTTATTTGGCGAGTCATGAGAGGGGAGAGTGAAAGTGAATAAATGAAGCATTATGAAGATTTGCAGAGAACTTAAGTTTTTTGAGATTTTATGCATCAATTGCCATAGGATTTTAACTTTGCCTTCTTAGAAACTTAATGAATGAGAAGAGTTACTCAGAAAATTGTACGCTGTACCTGTAAATTATTTAGTGTGACCTCATGCAAGCTAAATAATCCATTATCTGAACATATACTCGTAAAATGCATAAATAGTTAAAACGCGTCTATATTAGGTACTGTGTGTATTAATTACCAATTTCATGAAAATTAATTTAATCGATGTATTTCGGTTTTGCTAATTTTGTTAATCTACATATATTCTTATAGTTTATTTAGATGATGTTGAACTCACTGTTAGAAGTTTAATTTAAAAAAGTATATTATATACTTTAAAAAGTAATTACATATACATGCATGCGAGTGATACATTATTCTGCTCGTTCAAATTGTTAATAAACATGTTGGGGAATATTGTACGTGTGTTAAATCAGTCTGTATGAAACGAGTTTTAATTAGACTCGAAAATTGTATTTAGTATAATGGTGTTTTGTTCCAAGGGGCCGAAACTAAACGTATTTCCACAATGAATGAAAGTGTATACATCTCGTATTTCTTCAATGAAACTACGCTTTATTTAGTTAAATAACATTTTAGAGTTACCCGCTGATACACATTACAATGCGACATATTGAAATGGTAAAAATCTTTCGTCTTGACAGGGATGCTGGCCAGGGCGAACAAATTTAAAATTTGAAATTGTTGCATTCTTTTACTTTTTTAACGGAATGCTCTTGTGCAAAAGATCAGATTTGTCAAGAAAAAATAAGGTGTAGCTTAATGGACGCATATCAACTAATGAAAATGAGTGACTCAGCTTCCTCGTATTTTATGAACCAGGAATTATGCTCACCCTGTTTCTCCTCTAAAATTTGAAGCTTCACGAACAATTACATCATACCCAGTGACTTAAATTTCTAGTTACGTGCTGGAAATTGGAGGCATTTAGTAGTCATTAAATGGAATTCAATACAAGGTTTTTGAATAATCGAATAAAGGTTTTCAGTAAAACAGAAATTCTGAAGTTGATTATGTCAATATATAATCTGACATTCTCCAGTCTTTCTTTGTATAATTGCTCTCTATCTTTAAATTCTTTCTATATTCATGTTTGCTCTGAGTATTGTAAATGCCTTTGAAATCCATATCACCAATAGAGCGTAAAATCTTTGTTAAAGTCTAAAAATAGCATACAATCCACACAGTAGTAGTACGGCTTCAAAGCTAATGGAACAGAAATTTGATCCCATTTTTTCCCTTCCTTAAAGAGAAACAGAAAAGTGCTATCCAATAATTTTCGATGTAAAACAACATGTCCTTTGAAGAAGGTAGTAGAATTAGATCTTGTATGTTACTATTAAAGCACTATATGTATAGCACTGCAATATATATGAATAATATATATATATATATATATATATATATATATATATATATATCCACTGGTAGTAGATAGTGGATGAAGGGGGTGTTGACCGGCAGTGGGATGTTGAAGACTGTGATAGAGGGTAGAATGTTGGGCAAAAGAGGAAAGGGAAGGAACAGGATAGGGATGTTGGACGGGATGAAGGGAGGAAGAAAGTACTCGGAGATGAAGAGGGACCTGATAAAGAGTAGGATGATGGATTTTGTGTTTTGTTAGGGGTAATAAAATATTTGTTTGGTAGTTGTGTCCATCCAAAAACCTATCTTAACCGGTAGATTACCTTTATATATATATATACATATATATATATATATATATATATATATATATATATATATATATATATATATATATATATTTATATATAAAGCACTATAAGAATATTACTCTTAATTCCATTCATAGCAGATATTTAAAAGTGTTTTATTTTGTGTTTGTAAAAGACTTCGAAGACTCCATTCTACCTCCACAATCCTGGAGATCTGACTTCTTCATCAAACGTCCGGCAATTTTACCGTTTCTTCAAACTTAATTAGGAGGTTATCTGGATTTACTTACTAATTAACTGGTACTGGAACTACATACAATATAATCTAAGCATGAATAAGTTTCTATCTTTAAATAGGCAATCAAAAGCATTTCTATTAATCCGTAAAACTTCTAACGAAAATTTAAAAACATTATCATGATTTTTCACCGTAGTTGCTCGTCAATTTCTGTCCTAATCAAATTTTTACTGTGCTAAAATGTACAGGACTAATCATTACAGTAAATTATATTGGAAGGGAATTAGAAATTAAATTCCAGATGTTAAAATGAGTGAAATTGCATAATATTCTTGCCATGGTATTTATAGTTCTAAAATTGGCTAAGGAGGTGTGATAAGATCATCCAATTATTCCAAAAACATTTTAACTCTACATCTTAATCGTTCTATTTCTTTTTAGCCACATTCCACTTGGCTAAGAAAAGCATGCATCGTAAAGGTCTTCATAATGGAGCCTACAGGTTAAAGAGAACGAGTGAATCGATGACTTCTCAAGATCAGAAAATAATAATTACGAGAAAAAAAATAAAGATTAAACTTTTATGAGAAGGTCTAGTGGAAGGTTTGCACTACTGTGTGTCCGTGGGAGAGAGGCATCCGTGATGGGAGTGGAAACAAATTAAAATAAATGGATGTAGGAGGGGGAATGGAGTGCTGGGTCGGGAGAATTGGGGAAAGATAGGAAAGGAAGAAGGGGGTTAGATTGGGGAGGTGGGTTCCCAAGAAAACTGAGGGAATACTTTCGAAGACGGATGGGGTGCGTGTCATCGCAGGATGATTGATCGAATGATAGCTGTGGAGACTCAGGAAGGAAGTAATTTCAGAGTAAATGAAGAAGTTGTGTTCAACATTAGAGACTCAGTATGGCCTTGTGCCATTATACGTGACGCAGCCTTTTGTGAAAAGTGGAGCGTTTTTCTTTTTTTTTCTGTTTGCCCTTAGGAAAATGGCATAGTTCAACCCTTTAAGATTAATGGGGATAAATGCTTGAAACTGTCGTCGTATTTTATTAAGAATAAGCAGTGAGAAGATATGATTCCGAAAGTATCCCTTCATTTCGAGGTACAGGGGAAAATATTAAGATGCCTGATTGATGAATTTTAAGTTTTCTTTAAAATGTGGTATCAAACCTTGCAGAGTACATTTTAAACTTAGTTTTATAATAATTATTGTGTACATGATGAGTATCTCATGCTCAATTCTTTTCGCTAAATACCGATTTGTCTCTCTTGAGTTTCGTATGAAAACTATTCAGAAGTTACATACATATTTTATTTAAAAAGCACGTTTCAGCTAGATATTTATATTTTATATATACTTGAAAATTACGTGGTAAACCTTAAGCTCAATGACAGAGAAACCAGTTAGTATTATATGTTTCGTTCCCTCTAAATACCCATTGCAATTTCCCTCCAAATCAATCTCCTTTCAAGGATTCCTCGCGAATTATGCACCAAAATAATTATCTGTTGAACCTAGTATCCCTCATTTAGTTTTTATTCAACCGTCGGACTAGTCCATATTTTTTGGCTACCGTATCAGGCTTTTAATTTGCTTTAGGTGGATTAGGAGTAAATTATTGCCTCAATAATTAGAATTTCTGAAATAATTTAAAATTAAAATTTTTTTACTGCGAGTTGTAAGTTGCTAAAAAAATGTTAAGAACGACTTTGATACTCAAACTTTATATTTTAAATCAGATTCCAAATCTACATAATGAATTTTTCCTTCCGTCAATCATCATGAAGACAGTCATTGTTGGTGCAGGTAAACGTAAGGATACGTAGGTACACATTTTATTTTGTATCTAATTGCAGTCGTCAACTTGTTACTAATGCAATTAATTGTATATTTGTACACATAAGAGAAGGTAAATTTCTTACTTCATGACTGAATTTGAAAGAAGGCGTGAAGGAACTTGTTTTTAGGATGTAGCCATTCCTATCGTAGTATTGACTTTTAGTCCTCGGAAAATACTGCATTATAAATTGCGACTCAAGAGTTATTTTCCATTTTCCGAGATTATAATTAAATAGAAGTATCTCCCATTAATTACAATAAAATCAGCTTGATTTTTCTAAAGCTGATTTGAAGGGGGTTGTTCTAAATTCGATTGTGAAATAGATTAATGATGCGTTTTTGTCTGTCCATTGAGTAAATATTATTTAAATGCCTCTAATTAAATATATGAGGAAAAAATACTATTTAGTTCTTTTTCAATAAATCATATCATTATTGTTTGCTGTTAAATAATATTTAACACATCTTTACCCTTTATAAGAAACTTTTTGAAAATACTTCGAATGAAATATCTCGTTGCCTAGTTTAAGTGGTCTAGATGAAAAACCCAGTGATATAAAACTAAAAGCAAAGGCTTGATTATTAATTCCATCCATTCTAAAGTGAGTTTTTGTAACATATGATTGTAAAAGAATATGTTTAGAATAGAAGGTCACCACTGCATTTTGTGGATATGGGGTTAACCCATCCGGAGCTTAGTCAGCAAGCCCTCGCCGAATGGTCACGGACTATACAGTATTCCTGTTTGGGCAATTTTTTTGCTCAAAGGCAATGAAGATTTTGTGTTCCCATTTAGTAGTCATTGAATGCAAAATATCCTCATCTCAATACTGCAGCGATTATAGGAAACCATCAAGAAATCATCGGTAAAGTTTACGAGAGAAGGGATCAATAAAATTGAAGCTCAAGTAAAGAAGGACTAAATAGGATTTCAAACCAAAGAGAGATAATTGTCAGAGATTAAAGATTAACGAAAGAAATTCAAATTATAAGGTGCCCTGCATTCTATATTAAGAGTAAAAAAATATGTCTTAACCTTGAATGACTTGGAAAATAGCTCCTAGCACAAATGCCATGATTATAGTTTATCGTACTCTTTTGTAATAAAAATGAAATCTGCTAGCTAAAATTTTTTGAAATATTAAAAGCTCAATGGAAAGTTTCACTGATTTACATTTAATTTCATACCGGTAGCAGCCAGTGAGTCCTGGAACATTCTCAGTTCGTCCACGGGAATATTGGAGGCACCACTCATGCACTCCTCGTACAATATGATGCATTTAACTTTTGCTTCCGTTTGAAATAATCATCACTTCTAGACTGGAGCATGAAACTCATGGAGGGAAATATTCACTTTTAGATAACAAGGAGCTGGGTTTAAATATTTAAAACGAGGAAGTAATCAATGTCAAAGGAAAGCTAAAAAGGCACTGCTATTGCGGAAACAAAGATAAACGCAATTTTTGCGATTGTGAAAGAATGAAATGCTTGAATTTTGTGCTATCGCAGAATTGAAAATTTAGTTGACTGGTAATCACACTTTCATAAACGAAAAATTGGATATAGAATTTAAATATTGAGCGTTAGGTTTTGAGACTACTCACATACGAGCAACTAGAATTTGTGCGCAGGCTTGCTTCCGATTATATACGAGCTCGTATAATGCCATAGGAAGATGAGTTTATTCGAAGGCTTTCACTGTACATGAAATTAAGCTTCATTGTTTTTATCTTAAAAAAAACGGCAAAGCCCTCTGACAGAATTTTGGGCATTAACAGTGCTAATAATAGACAAGGTGGTGGTTATAAGGGAAAAATATTAGCCTTATAATTATTTTTTTAACTCAGAGACGGTGTATCAGAATGTCGCTGCAAAACACATAAGGGACATAAATTCTAGGGGTCAGGGGGAAGATGAGACCATGGAGTCCCAATCTTGCCCCAATAAAGTCGTTAAATAAATAAACTGGAGGCATAATGAAAATTATTGAAAGCCGTATCCTTCACAAAATACCACAATGCAAAGCAATATGCTGGAAGCTTCCGCTCGCTAAATTAAATATTTTCATTTAATATATCGTGAAAATAATATGAAGCGTTGTTTCCATTATTTTTATTTGCTAAGACTAGCCCAATTAACTATATCCTGTTCCTAAGTGATAAAAAACACTTTCCACGCGAGATTTTCTCATCATCACGATATTTGGTGAAGGCGGATGAGGTAACTTTGAAGAGCATGCTATCAAATGACTCCCAGCATATATTCTAAAGCTGGAAAATGGTGAGATGTTAATTGAATCACGCTGAGATGGAGCAAACGTTCAGGTATGCTGTTAAAAAATATAATGAGTCCTTGCTGAATTGCTCTGGGTCTCCTAAAACCACTTTATACATTGCGGATTATAAGGTTAATCAATTTCTCATGCATGGGATAAACGTATCATATACTACCATGCATTTATCGAAGGCAAATTCTAATCATGGTGGGGTAGAGAAGGGCAAGGCAAGGTAAACACTGTGACGGAAAAGAAAACAACCCAAGAGCAATTACTTTAGGCTTATTGCTGGGCATTATTAAGCCAGGCGATTACACCACAAATAGCGGGAACATAGTCCATCGATGCATAGCGACTACATGAATATCTTTCTTCATAATGGGAATCGATGAAGATCAATGCTACTCAGGCGTTCCTCAGTTAGCTTAAAGGTAATTGCTATCGATTCTGAAATTGAGTATACCTCTCTAGAATACACAGTGAACGCTCACAAAATTTATATAGAAATTAATTACTATTATCATTGTGTACTGAGAGCATTATTGCATAGTAGAGCATGTATTAAAACAACTGCTGTTAATTGAGAATCAATTCGAAGAAAGATAGGACGATCAACATGAAGAATATGTAGTCATAATAATCGTGATTGTGAATGCATGGCTCTTAACCTACCCCCCTTCCCCCCAAACGTCCTTACGACGGCTTGCGGGGTTTTATATGAAGATGAGGTGGCGATGACGGCGAGTGACCCATTGATGCACATGTAAGGAAGTTTCCAATAAATAATGCATTGCATTTCATTCTTGATTTACTTTTTCCTGCCTTAATTACGAAGATATCATACGACAAAAATGATTGATTGAAATGGGAAGTTTTCAGGTGAGATTCACATTTTTTTGAAAGATACATTCGTTCACAACCATAATATTTTATTTTTAATGGTGTAAAATTCTTTATTATATTTCCAACTTTAATGTTAGCAATCTCAGCTCTTTTTTTAAACAAAAAGCAAATTGAGCATAGCAAAACTAGTTTATATAGTGTTAATTATATTTAAAATAATTTTCATTATACCCGTGCAAGATAAAACTTAGTCAATACGTATTGATTTTGTTCAGTTTGTCAGTTTTCGTTGCGGTCAAGTCGCGATCTGTATTTAAAATGGATTTAAGGTCGATTGCACAAATCAAAATCAACATCGGCTTTCAGTACAAAAGACAATGACGATTAAAATATTTATTCCGATTTGTTCGATTGGATGTATCACTCAAACCTAACCAGTATTTTTGGTTGTAACTTATCAACTACAATTTTTGGGCCAATTGCCCAAGTAATTGACAACAAATAAAACAAGTTTGTCCAATTTTCATGAGATTTTATCCCACTTTTCCTATACCTCCGTTTCAGCGAATGATCAAAGACATAAATGAAGTATACATGAATCGCAGTATTACATTCATACATTACTGTCTCATCATCATCAAAATGGTGAATGTAGTTATGATAATATATTGCAAGCGTTTCATGTTACCATTGACTCATCATTTGGATGGATAAACTCTCGTAGATTTATCAACACCCAACTCCAATCTTATGGCTTTACTCATTTTCCTTGAGGTGTACAGTGAATATAAAGTCTTTCACGCGGAAAACATTAAAGCTTCAGGTAATCCATTCATAACAAACGGATTGGTTTATGATCCCATTTCGGCAGGACAATGCACATATATCCTCTTCCTCGTCTTAGCTTCTGCGACAGTGAAAGAAGGGAAATATAAAACGAGAAAGAATGAAGTTGTTGCCTTGACTTTCGTCTCGGTGGGGTGATAATGGCTCTCTCAAATCGTCTGCTTTTCATATATGATGCCAAAGAACATTTTTCAAAATGTTTACCGGCATTGAATGCTTAAGACCTCTGAATGGATTTTCACCATCTCCAGCATAGCGATAAATGTTAATTGTCTTGACGTAACGTGAAATTGTGTCGGATACCATTCGCTAATACGCCTTATTCAACGAAAGTTTACGCTTACGCTCGAAAGCGTCTTGGAAAACACATATCAGGGCCTTTTATCACGTAACTCCTCCCACACTAATTGGATGAGGAAGCGGTCTTTGAGGATGGAGGACTTGAATACAATATTTAGGGGTGCCATTGGTCAGTAGCTAAGCGGTTTGGACTAGTCTCTTTCTCAGTAGCCGAACTATATCTCCCTTCCAAAAATAATGTGTTTATTCTAATAAGGTATTTATAGATGGAGGAGAATTTATTTCATCTAGCCTTAAACAGAGGTTCCGTCTTGTGAACTGTGAAATTTTTCTTACCACAGAAGGCCCTACACTATTTGCGTAGGCTAGTACACAAAGATAAGATTGAGAATATATAATACATTGCAGGTTGATAAAAATATTCGATCATTCCACGGAAAATGAGGACCCATAATAGTAAGAAATCGAAGCCGTTATAGAAATGATAAGGAAAATCGAATCACAAGCGACGACAATATCAAACGCTGCGTAAAAATCGGACACATTCCTAGGTGCATTCGCATTTATTTAAGTTAAAATAGGTTTTGTATATCTGTCTGTGTCGGTATGCGCATTGGCATTCTTTTGTTTGTTTCGGAGGTGGTATCCTGACACCCGCGTAGCTACTAGTAGATAAGAAAGAGCTGAAGTGCCTTCGTTCAACAGTCTCCTTGTATCATAGTTGGACCTCCAGAAATATTCCATTATTGAAGCAGATGGCGGGCATTCGAAAAAAGGGGAAAGTGGTCGAAAGATACACGTATGACGATGGAAGATTTTTCTTTCGGGGCCTTGGTCTTTTTGATCAGCGTCCTCTTCACCACCTTTAACGCTCAGGCTCTGCATGACTTATGATGATTTATAGCAAAAAATCGTTCTCTTTCTCTGAGTAATGGTGAGCTCGTAGAGCACATAGAATGCGTTTTAAATTCAAAGTGACATTTGGGTTCATATGCTGTTTCACACTGTACTTCAACGCCTGTTGTCTGGCTTGTGTGATAAAGCTGTTATTCTCCCAATCGGTATTTTTTGCTAGGAGACCAAAGCAATGGTATCAGCGTTGACCATTCATCGCACGTAGCTCATTTGTTACTGAAATGGCCTAATTTACGAGGCCATTCATGTGGGGTGAGTGATTATACCACAGAGGGACCATAAGGTTCATATTTATCTACCTTAATCAAGTCAGCTTTCATAAATACAGTTTTTATACTTTCATTTTTTTCCTCCTGTCTAAATTTAGAATCTACTCAATTTTGGATAAAAATCATATGATTATTATTTAAGAGGACAAATATGGCAACATACGATTCGTATGTTTCATTGTTCTCTCCACGTGACGACTTTTACAATGATTCGGGAAAACACCATCTAGGGGCAATGTTTACCGTTCATTCACCCATTCCTCACGTTTTCATTAATCCTAAAATATTGATAATGCCTAACCTCCCTCTAGTTCAAATAAGAAACTCCTGCAGCACTATTAATTCCGTAAAATTTATTTTGAACGCAAACTAGTTAAATTTTAATGAAGAATATAACACCTTTACTGAACCATTGTACGGTATTAAGCATTGCAATGAGGTAGAAAGAAGTCTTTACATTAATAAATGGTTTCTAATCTCTTGTTCTTTTCCTTCCGCAATTACTAAGGACTTTGTAATTTAAATCTTTAACTTATATCATAAAAATATTGTAATATATTATTTTTATAAAAGATTTATCATGTTTGATTCCTCATTTCTAATCGAGTTTAAACGAGAGGAAGTCAAATATATGTATATAAATACATGTATTTTAACTTAGCATCCGCAGTAAGATTTATGGGAAGTAACTTTTACCCTATCAAAATACAAATTATTTCGACAGATATTTGCATGATGACAATGAACAAAACCTCTCTCTTCCTTTTATAATAGGTAAGATGAGATATCTACCGTTAACCATATCATATAGCCTGGAGTTTCATATGTCAAATGTACAATATTCACGAAATGAGTGCAATAATTACTGAATAGCGATTCACGTTAATTCTCTGCTTTCAAATATTGATACAGAATTTCATATTTATTGAGTGCCGCCGCAATCAATTCAAATAAAAATGCACCAATAGTAGCATATTAATATGGACACTTCATGCCAGTTATTAGTTCAGTATGGAGTAGATATTATGTTGAACAGAATCAGTAGGAAGGAAGGCCAGCGTATAAAACCAAGAGAGCAAATAACCACAATTTTAACATCATTTTTCTATTTGCACTTTTTTAACCGTAAACCTTTTTTATCAAATATTAAGGTTCACAAGCTGAATATTATTTGACGTGTTTACTTAGAGACTATCATATAGATATATTCTCAGGATAAATTTTGCCAATAATCGTCAATATTTAGGTTAAAATTCATATCGCATATGTCCTTTCCAACTTATTTCACTTTCCATTTATAGATGGAATGGATTGCTCCATGAAAACAAGAAACGGAAATTAAAATTTGATTCTAACACGTCGGAAGTGATTCTTCCTGGAATTAAATTAGGATTCCATCCTTTTACTAAAAAAATTGACACGTTATGGAAAAGCCTTCTCCTGCCTGGCTCAGCTCTCTTGTACGACATGGTGAGTCAGTGCAGCGTGAAACTAAAAATGTAGGAAGAAATAACTGGGAAACGTCTGAAATAACATGCCTCTTAGTCGGTTTCAACTGACAAGAATTCATTTTATGCACTACAGTCGGCGATAGGGGTATATACGTGTGTGTGTCTCCATTTATTATTGTGAAAGTGGATGGATTGCCTTCTGTAGGCCCCCATGAATCCATCATCAATGCCGTCTGAATCGCTCAAGTCTCTGTTCGGAAGGGCGTTGTTTGGTCGACTAGATCGGCGATCTATTCCTAACGCTCGAATGCATTTCATCAATTGATCCCTTTCTACTCGTGTTTCAGGTCTCATGCCGGTTATACGCCATCAAAAGCTGTTGTTTTAAATGCTCTTTGTGGGCCATTTACGCTGCAAAGACCGAGTTGGGACCGAGGAAGTTATGCATTAGGGGATCGGAAGAGAAGCTGGGTTACGTTCAAAGGACTGCAACGTTTGATATGGGAATTATATTGGTAGCTGATATTAATTTTCCACAAGCAAAATTTCAAATAATTCAGCAACGGCAGAAAAATTTAAAAATAATCAAAATGGTTATATGTGTCTGGTTGAATATACAATTTGTCTACGGATAGCAGATCTCGAAGCTGCTGCAATAGTTTTTCGTGCCATTTCGCTCAATATTTTACCTTAAATAAAAATTCATTAATAATATTTAGTTTTGTAATTAAAACTTGAAATGTATCTATCTACATATAAATCTAGATATCTAGATTTAACCCGGCAAGCCACTAAGTGTGTGCACATATAGCCGCCAAAGAGCGCTCTATTTCGAAGATTTATATAAGAGGGTCATCCGGAAAGTAGTACCCGTTCGTGAAATAAAGACACAAAAGTAAATATTAACAAACATAAAAAATTTTATTTGAAAGAGGATACTTTAAACTACTTCTCAACATAATCTCCAAGCAAATTAAGGCATTTGTCATAACGTGTGACAAGTTTCTGTATTCCTGCTGCATAGTCCTTCGCCGCCAGCTCATTGAGATACGCGAGGGACCCATCTTGCACAAATTTTTGCATAATGCAGATGGTGTTTAACAATTTCATGAACAATTGTTCGAGAAACATTGGGAAAATGCTCACAGATGTCATCAATTGTGACGCGCCGATCGTTCCTCACGAATTCGTCAACTGAGCTCACCAGTTGGTCTGTAATGACAGACGGTCTCCCCGAACGCTCATCGTCGTGTGTGTTCCCCCTCCCCATGTTGAAGTTGCGACACCACCGCCGAACAGACGACTCGTCCATTACATTGTCTCCATACACCTCCTTTAATTGGCGATGAATATCACATGGGCGAACGTTTCTTGCATTGAGGAATTTAATCACTGCCCTCACTTCACAACTGGCGGCGTTCTCAATTTTTTTAAACATTGTAAACAATCACAGAAACAACACAGGCAATGCTAGCGTCACGCAACTTGGCTCAGAGAAGGCAGACAAGCCACTGAAGCTATCTGACCTCGTCCAGCGGCTACTCGCGTCGTCACCACTTCATGCGGCACGAACGGGTACTACTTTCCGGATAACCCTCGTATATATATATATATATATATATATGCCAAGTGGATACAGGAATGATCAACAACCAACGTATCTTTGTATACGTACACGCTACTCTGTGTATGGCACTGAAACCAAACGAATTAGTAATTTAGTAGAACATTTTTCTCTTAGAGCAGGAAATGGCATTATTTTTTATTTTAGCAGTACATTTTTTGGTAAAAAGCTATTATTGAATGGACAAGTAATGTCATGCGTGAATAAGTTATTTTCCTTATGGTGCAGGTTAAATCCTTCATTGCTAGGAGTACAAAATATTTGTGATTAAAGACAATTTCACTAGTAGGTCAATATTTAGCCAGTTATCATATTTCTGCAATTATTACAATAAACATATATGCAACATTAGCTTTGGTATTCGTTATTTTTTTAATCAACTATAACATACCGAATTCAGCACAATACCTGAAAGTTTTTTGGGATATCGGTTGACAATCTACAACTGTAGAGGCAGTATAAGGATTGATAGGGAGTTGTAGAAAATGTAATCAAGTATTTCTATGGGTGTCCAGCTAATTATCCATTTATGATCCGTTTTATTTTATTTAGAGCATCGCATTCCACTGTATCCTCTCACTTTTCTTTTCAATTAAAGACATGTTTTTCATTAGAGGATTATTTTCCAAATAAAACGTTTTCCTATTCCTATTTCCTAAAATTCTTTTTATATTGCCAAAAAGAGTGTTGTCAATCCAATTTCTCCAGTTAATGAAGGACTATACGATATTTTCCAAAAACCTAGGAGAGGGAATATTAAATTAATTTAATCAGGTGATAGCCTTGTTGGTACGGTGGAAACGATTTAGTAAGCGGATTATTATCGCTCGGCAACAACAGCCATCTCTCGCTTGGCCTTTCAATTTGAACGGCCTAAGTGTTATTCCCAGAGCCCTGATCGATTAAAACCGTAGAGTTGGATCCTGCTATTGTTACAGATAACTGCTGTGGTATTAAACCCCTTAACTGATTCTACATTATCGGATGGTCTTTGAAACAACTTCCATTCATGCCCTTAGATACCTAGCAGTTATTCAAACATAATTGGTGTGCATCAAACATAATGTGCCATCCTCTGTTTTCTGTAATTTAAATACATGGTATAACTTGAATCAACCCATCGTGCACAAGATATATCAGAACAAAAGGGTACCATGAATGTGTGGTTTGTACATTTTTGATGATAGCATAAAAATTCATCATGAATAATCTATAGATTGGAATTCAAAGGATCAGTTCATTATTATAATTTCTCCTAGGCACAACTCCTTTGGAATATAATCAAAGAATTACAGAAACTATATTGAAAAAATAAAATTTTGGAAATATCGTTAAGTTTGCTCACGATATTTAGAGGGGTAGTGGGATATTACAATCAATTTGGGATATGGTAACTTCGTAATAGTCTCAAATTTCCTCTGAAAAAAAAATTAATCACTTCTCAATTATGGAATTTGTACATGATTTCCCTGCTAGTACTCCCGATTTCCACTCCATCTATTCTTGGAAGAGGTTTTAGGCTACCATGCTTGAGTTTGAGACTTAGATCCGATCTAAAACGTGACAGCAAAAATTAAGTGAATGTTTTCACGGTTCTGCTAGCAGTAATGATCAAGTGCATGTATTTCCATTCAAAATTTACGTTCTTATTGGAGAGCATTCAATAGATTTTTATAGCACGTAAAAAAGAGTTTGCCGTGGTATTACTTGAAAAACAACCTAATTCAGCAAAAAGTTAAAAAACCGTAATCACTCATACTAGTAATTAGAATATTTCAATACTTAGCCATATCAATTCAATACTAATACGATGAAATGTGTACAAACAAGCATGAAATAGGACTTTAAAATTAGATCTTCATTAGAATACCTTATAATAGCATTGACGTGACCTATGTACATGAAGATTATTGAATAAACGGACTTAATCAACTGATCTCTGGAAACAAACTGATTTGTCATAAAATTGAATGAATTACATGACATGACAATGTTCAAATGTGGAATCTAAGAGATTTGCTTTTTTGAACTAGTGGCTTACTCTGTAGCCTCTCGAAATATACACTAATAAAGAAGGACAAGGATCAGATACTTTTTTGTTTCGATAGAGCAGAATATTTAATGCGGACTAGTTTCACTCCAGCATCATCTGGAATGATGGAGGTAAAAATGCATATATATATATATATATATATATATATATATATATATATATATATATATATATATATATATATATATATATAATTATATATATTTATATACATATATATATATATATATATATATATACATATATATATACTATATATATATATATGTATATATCGGCGCATTTACCTCCTTTACCATACAAATATATGTTAATATTTACGCTCGCGAACTCACCACTCATACGGAATCCCGCCTCCGTCCACCCGCTTACCCATGTGTCCATACATATATGGTATGGACGTTATGAGAGTGGAACCTACGGGGGTTGGTGGACAGTGGCTAGTCACCGGGTCCCGGGTGGCGGAGAAGTTCATAAGTTGATTTCCTGAACTTCTGTTAGCAAGTAATCGCGTAGTGCGTAGGAGGGGGAAGTAGAAAGGAGAAAGGAGGTGGTTGGTAATGGCTTCATGGTAACTGTGGAGGTGGGTCGCAAGATGTTACGCTCCCCTATTTTTGTTGAATTCCCGGCGATGTTGTTCTGCTCGTACCCAAAGACTTCTTCCCTCCTGCCCTATATATGTTGCCTCAGAATCCGTATATTGGAGGTGGTGAACTCCACTCCACTGAATAGTCTCCACCATATCTTTCCCTGATAGCAGCACGGTTTTCGAAGAATACTCCGAATGTGCAGGAAAGGCCTACATTTGAATTGGAAAACTCCTTACATAATTTTGCTCAAGCATATCATTTTACAACAAAGAGATTATTAAACTCTAGCACCCATTACGAATTCCTTTAGTGGAAAATGCGGCAAATATGAATTTAACTATAGTGAGATAGCAAACGTTTCTCCTATATGTCAAACCTTTGCAATACATATTTTCGCGTTTATGCAGAGAGGGCTGAAATCAAATCACATGGAAACTTCAGATGCAATGAGGTAGTGAATAAACTCTCCGGTGTGGTAGTTCAAACATTTGCTGCAAAATTATGATTTATTCACCACAATTTAACACCGCATACTTCACCCGCTCACTATTGGGTGCTATGATGTATCTTCATAAGAAAACATTCCTCCCGAAGTTTAATTTAATCGGAAGGGACCGCAGCGAAGAAGAGACGACTGACTAATTCGCCCATGTGCCCGACCCCGTCTCCCTTTTTCCACGCTCGCGAACTCACCACTCATACGGAATCCCGCCTCCGTCCACCCGCTTACCCAGCACACACGTAATCCCGCCCCCGCCCACCCGCTTATCCAGCACACACGTACCCCGGCGGGATCCACACGGCGAGCGACCCTCCCGCACCGTGTCCAATCCCCCCTCCGGACGCCGCCTCCGGAAATCTATACGACAAAAATGCGTCTGGGATCCGTGTTGCCAATTTAATTAGCGTTGCGAGCGCGTGGAAGGGCATTGCAGGCAGGCGTTCTTGACGGAGGGAGCAGCAGTCGATCGCAAAAAAAAATGACGCCACGGGGTTCGGGGAAAGGTTGGTTCAGGTTGCCGGGCAACGGTGGCTATAGAAATCGGGATTGGATCGAATGTGGGGGTGGAAGAGTCACATTGGCGTGCCCTGGCACTGATTTCGAATCTTGCACCGCGATGAGCGGTCAGATCTCCTCTTTACTTCCTCCCCAGCTCGAGGTCCTGGAAACGCAAGATTTCATCTACCTCGCGGCAACGTCCTCTTTCTACACGATGGCCTCGCCCTCTATCCCCCGTCTTTTCAAATATTCACAAAATCACCTTCCTATGTGCTCCACAACTTCCTTTTCATTTCTGTCTTTGGTTTGAAAATCTTATGTTCTGTTGAGATTGTAATCGGTAGTCAACTTTTTTCCTCCTATCATTAAGATAAATATAAACTTATTCCAGTTGAAAGTTATCCGCCAGTTTAAAGGTCATACATACCATCTGTGAATATAATATTAATCGGATAAATGTTCGGGCAATAAAAGCACTGGATCAGTAAGTAGAGAGTTTAAATTCACGCTCTTTACCAAATTAAGCTAAAAAAATAAAAACACATTAAATCAGCAATAACTGAATGATTGTTTTTCGTATATGCAATTTTAGTTCGGCCTACTGCAACTAGCTACTGAGCTATCAGGGCATACTTCCAGAACACCGCCGAAATAGGAATAAATTCGATTATTTTTCTCCTAATTAATGGCATAGGATATGAAAAGTTCTTATAAAGTAACTAAGTTAATTATAAGATAATCCTCTTCGTTTCTCGAAATTCTTTGTAAAAACATAAACAGTTTTATTCGATAATATAGGAAGGTTTTCCTTTAATTCAAGTTTTTTGGAAAAGTTTTTCCAAGGTTGGGGTTAGATTTTTGAAGGATGAAATTACTGTAAAGGTACAGGGCACTAAAGGGCACTCCAAAAACCGATCATGTTACTAAGGCCGAACAAATCCATTGGCATACTGAACCAACCAGATTAAATGGTAGAAATGGCGAGTTAAATAGAAAGTTTAAAAGACAGGGTGTTTGAATCTGAATTTTTTCTCAAATATCTGAAATATTTTATGAACTGAATGAAATATAATAAGCATCGATAAACGAAGGGTAATCATCAATGATTTCCTAATTGATGGCTGGTATACATAACTCTGCCTGCTACATATAGTATTTCCCCGTTGCGGCGGCTGACTACAGAAATGTGACGTGTGGAGCATTAGACCAAGTTTTCCAAAGCTTTATTTTTTTTTCTTACCGATTTGAATAAAATAATCCTGCCCTTATATAGCATGCCTTTTTTCAATGAGCACGGAGGGATCGTCGAAACCTAGTAAAAATATTACGCCTGTTCCTGCATTAACTGTCTTCGAGCCTTATTTTTGGCCAGGCAGCAAAACGATTTAAGTTTTATGCGCACACGTGCCGTGAAATAAATTTAACACACTCATCATTTTCAATTTTAATAAATCGCTGTAAAAAATACAAACAGTTGAAAAGGAGAATTGAAATTAATTTGAATTGCTTAAATACATATTATGTTATTGAACATATTGATGGGAATACACCGTTTTAGAAGTTTGACTACTAATCCCAGAAATCGTGCGTGCCCATTATTGATACACTGAGTGTTTGAAATCAAACAACATTCGTTTTTTTACCAAAAATCAGAAATATGCTCATTTGATTCAACTGGTAGTTCATTTTATTCTCTAGAACCCTCTTAACTTTTGGCTAATTATTACTAGTTTTAATAAACATACGAGGCAAAAGGAAAAATGTAATTCCATTATTTAGACACAAAATGTCATTTCATTAAACATTTCTACTCATATAATTCATGACATATGTGATTCAAATTTAATTATATATATTTTCATCATTTTATGTAGATAATTTTGGTATTCTAGTTGCTTGAACTGTTTTATCATTATTTAGATCGAAAAAAACTGTGTGTTCTGCCACAGATTTAGTACTTTATTATAATACCTGAGCATCTTCTGGATCATGATGTAAGTATATTGCATAGCAATCTTGATTGTCGTCATTAGATATGTACACATATGTAACATATGTACACATTTGATGGGCTGTTGAGGAAGACGGAATATGTAGTAAAAAGAGACGTTTCAGGCCGGTCGCGTTTGAAACCGGTCGCATTAAATTTTATTTTTGTGGAAAATTGCTATTTTTAATTAAAGGAATATGTAGTATTTGTGAACAGAAGTTCTACGGATTTTCACCTCATACTCAAGGAAATAGATAAATATTTATGCTCGTAGTTCACTTACTTTCAGTAAGATAACTGTTCATATTGGTATGCTTTGAACATTTTTAGAGCAATCGTCGCAATAGTGCACATTCTTATATTTACACGCCTATTTAGAAGCTAAATCAAACTTTACCGTCGTTTGTTTTGCCTATACAGTATGAGAGGAAAGTATTCAGCATTCCGTTAATAAAAATAACTATATCAATTGTAACGTAAAGGCATGATGCAGCATTGCACGAAATCTCCATATCACTATGCATCAAATATTATTTTTTATTATTTTCTGGATATAATAGGCCTCTGAGTTAATTATTCTATTTTCTTATTTGGCGGATAAAGCAAAAAACCATGGATTGGATTTGTTCAGTATTGTGAATTTTCATGTTGCTTTGAAGCATATTTTTAATCGGGGACCAAATTATTTGTAATTCTTACCTCATTTTATATGAGTCTGTTCGAACAATTAAAACTCTTGTCATTTTTAGCCAGGTATTTTAATTACTGAATTTGGCATATTAAAAAAAAATACCTATTATTGTTAGCAAGGATATGTATGCAGGATATACATGTATGCATTATAAACGCTTTTCGCCCAAACATTTACCCGTTCTAGTGGCACAACCGACTAGATGGAGATCAAGTCAGTAATTGAAGGGAACACTTAATAATATCGTGACCTTGTATCCCTTCTGTATTTCCTATTGGTGATTTTTGTGCGAGACATTTCTCAACAGGTTAATATAGTCAGACTAATCTTGTCAAATGTTTCATGTTTATTCTGTTTAGCAGAGCCTACATTTAAACTTGGTACTATATCAGCATGTGGTTGGAAAAATAAAATGATATCAACATTTAAAATAACTTGTAATGAGAATGGTGAAGAAATACTACTCCATCTGTGATTGGCGACCCTTTTTTAAATTAATATTATCTATCTTTGAACAGCAGCATTATTTTCTAACCCATTTTGAATGAATTATTTCATTTTTTCCATCAGAAGTTGTGTTTCCATCAGAAGTTGATGCCTTAATAGATATAACAACGATTGTAGGAACAGTTTCCTCTGTAATAATCGTAAAATATAACTTTATTTCGTGAATATTTCATGATAATTAATTAAAAATGCGTACATTTTATGCTAGCCTTTTTAACTTCATAGCTTATGATGAGTCTAACTTAAAACTATTCATTCCGCATGGTATGAACACCACAGCTTTGGCATATGTGTTTTGGGAAGAAATTTGGAGGTTAGGTGTTCAATGGTATCCGTGGGAAATAAATACTTTGTTAACTTAAGATATCATGTCCAAAAAAGGATAAATAGTCCCAGGCATGACATCCCTCTTCGACAAATTCCAAAGAAACTGCGGGAGATGCCGCAACAGTAACTTTTAACGGAGTCATCCGCTAATGTGCATTTCAATGCAACAATTTCAGAGTGTAAAAATCATTCGCCTTGACTGGGATTCGAACTCAGATCCCTCAATATCCGGTCGACTGCTTTACCTAACTACCATAATTTAATGCTTGTCATATATCTAAGGAATCTCCACTTGCATTTACATAATACCCGGCAAGCCACCACAAGAGCGTGTGGTGTTATAACTCTAGTCATGCGTGTTCATTCACAATCATTACAGTTCTAAACAAATATCGGTTAGATCACGCACTTGAAAGAAGTTAATCACACGTAAAAACGTACTTAAAAGTAAGAATATTCAATAAGAGGACACATCCAAAACATGCGTGAGAAATGTTATGAAAGATGGGTCCATTGTAACATCATGAAGGATATTGATAAAATATACACTGACCAATTCTTATTATTCATTTCGTGCCCGCGATCATATCTATTTTCATCTCAAATCGTATGAGGAAAAGTGACATTTTAAATCTATCCATTATACTATTTCCCTGATTTTACGCACGTGAACCATAGTTAGTCAGGGTCCGTTATATTTCTTTATAATCCTCAAATAACTAACCTGCCTCAAATTTACACAATAAATTTAACATGCATTTCAACTTGACGGTCAACTAGTGGCTCCTATCGCAATTCTTCCAATAGTGCTCTGACACTGGTACTTTGCGCCAATAAAAGTGGCAATCAGATATGTAGATCAGTAATAGCAATTAATCGCTTGAAATATTCAAAGTAGATTTGGTAGTTCCATTTGACCAGAAAATTAAAAACATTTTTGATCCTATTCAGGGCGGATTTTCCTTTTAAAATAAAGTATTACTGCAAATCATTCATTAAGTGCTATCAACAGGATTTGCATTATTTTTGGCATATCCACTAAAAGCTAAATTTTTTATTCCGCAGCATCATATACTGCTTAGGCTAAAAAAAAGTGTACATACTTCTCCATTCAAGTGTCAGTTGTCACTGGATGATAAACAAAATGCTTTTGTGTGCACGTAAAAGGCAACAATTTACTAAGTTATTTAATAAAGTTTGCAAAACTTCCGATTTTTTAATATTTAAGCAGAAGTGTATGCCAATTTGTAAGCTTAATAACACCTTCAATTGAAAGCATTACTTTTATTTTAATTTAATATTTTGTTCTGAGCAATAATTTTGCAAAAATTTAATTGCTGCTGTCATGGTACATTGCCTGAAAAGAAAATTACGGAAAATATTCTAAGAGTAGTCTTAATAGAGGACACTCGACGTTGCTTCCGGTCACTAATTTACTGCATTCAATTAGTAGTAGTTGCTACTACGGTTCACCTGTAGATCGATTCCTACCATAGTCAAGGGCCCTACTATGTCCAAGCAAGTAATATCAGTTAATCATTCAAGTAATCTATGCGACTAATGATTTCGAATCATTGGCTTCATGATGAAATGGCAGGCGACTGCACTGTAATCCCACAATATATCAGCGCCCGTCAAAAAATTATGAAAAACGTAATGTACTTCTTTGGGATGACTTCACAATTCTTAAAGTTGCCTGTCGAAAAGGAATGAACTTTCAGGTGAACACTGTTCATTATACATAGATTACGTTCACACTGTGCTACTGTGAAGTATCCAAATTCAGAAGAAAATAAGATTTTTTTGTAAATGATAACTACACAAAAATACTTCAAGCAGGGAAGTATTCATGCATTACATAATTTCCAGCCGATTTACAGATCTATTATCCGTTTACCGCCTCTTTTTTAAGGTCGAGTAAAGTCCCCTTTCAGTTGATAAACACGGGGCGATTCGGTCAAACCTTCAAATGCCAACTTAATTCACAACAATATACAGCATTTTAGAACAGATCTGTAAATTTTTCTAATGTCTATAAATAATTTTTCTCTACCATGTGCACCATAGTTATGAAAACACGTATAATATATGCTTTACATTCATCTCGTAAGATATATGAGATTACGTGTGTTCACATGCAAGGTAGGCATTCATCTGCAATAAAATTCGCGTCCGACGTTGGCATACTTGCCGGAAAACCCTCAAGACCAGTATCCATGGACCTGCAGACACACCAAATTTGAATTCCAGGATTTATGAAATTCATTTCATCCCAACACACTCGGACAGGAATTTTATTTGGCTCACCACATACGGGCGTGCATGAAGTAGACGAGAGTGAATGGTTATCCTCCTCAGCTCTGTCTTTAGAGCTTGAATGCCCAGCGTCCCCCCTTCTTGTCATGTGAAAACCTCTCCAGCCTCCGGGGCTCTCCCCCCTTCACCGACCA
Organism: Hetaerina americana; assembly: GCF_022747635.1. Taxonomy (NCBI): domain Eukaryota; kingdom Metazoa; phylum Arthropoda; class Insecta; order Odonata; family Calopterygidae; genus Hetaerina; species Hetaerina americana. Next base: position 36,151,566 of record NW_027286292.1, read on the forward strand.
CCTCCCACCATCCACCCCTCCCAGGTCTCTCGCAGTCAGGCTTCCCCGTCTTCGATTTACCTCCCCATCTCCATCCACGCACACTCCTGACGCAATTCCCACACTCCCCTGATCATCATCAACAGCTTTGGCTCCACCCCCTCGGCTCAGCTCCCATCGCCACCCCCCCCCTACCTTTCCGCCAACCCTTGTGCTCCTAACGGCCAAGCGGAGGGATTAATTTTTTAAAAATTATTTTATTTTCGGGGTATGTTTGATTAATTAAATGGGAAACAGACCGGAGCCGAATCTCTTTAGCATGCAGAAGGGAGCAGGACTAGGATGAATTACGATTTTTAAGGGAATTTTCTTCGAACAATGAAAAACAAAGGAGATTCCTCTGAGTGGTTTATTTTCATTTCGTCCATTTCGCCGTTGATGGTTGGGGATGGGGGATTTCATCATCTGCATTTCGTTCGGTGATCCTAGGGGAGTTGCGCGGAAAAGCCAATTATGAAGCCCTCCTGCGGTATGAGGAGTTGTTGCACATTTTTTGACTCGCGCGCAATTTGGTAATTACAACTTCATATTTTTTTCAGAAATTCAGAGCAACCATTGCTGTGCGAGAGGGAAGGGAGAGTCATTTTTCAGAGGAGTTAGAGTGGGCTTCACCAATTCCATGTCGAGTCTCAGCTACCGTACGAGTAGCTTCTATTCCGTACCACGTGGAAATCTCCGAAGCCGGTGTATTTTGGGTCCTTACCCCACTCCACGGCAAGCCCTCAGAATACAGGCGGGCCTTTTCAATAAAGGATCCTGTTCCATCCAAAGGCTTTTATGCCAACCGTCGCTTGATACCAAAAAACTTGGAAAGGAAAAATATAATTTGCTCCTGGATGGATCTTGCAGACTCCGTCCATTTGCAATAATACAACTCTGAGTGCTTCAGCGGTAATCGAACCGAAACCTTTTGTTCACCTGACGATTCTTTCTGCTGGGGTAAAAATGATTGGAGAGCGGAGTAATTAATGATCCCGTCGTAATTGGAGCGATGACATGATAACTCGAACCTCCGACGGAAATCGCCGGGACCAAATATTATTTCCGCGATCTCATATGCGTACCACACTGCATTGATTGCAAAAGATACTGGTTACTGCTCTTTCATAGTGGAGGGCTAATGCCCTACTCTGAGCAGATTCTTTTTAAACTAAATTCAGATCAAAATGATTTCATGTGGTCTAAAGTCGACTTAGACGGATTTCATTCGGGAGTTTAATGGGTCAACAGGAATTGATTGGAGTTAGTTAACACTTTTAATGCGAATCATGAAAAGTCATTTTATATATTTTTTAAATAATCTTTAAAGTGTTGATATTACCTCCGGTATGGTAGTTCTTGATCCAGAAAGATGATACAAACTCTATACTTATACTCCTGCTGCAACGTTAATTTTTTTTCAACTATCATGCGTGTGCCTTCATTGAATATCAGAAGCAACATAAAAACCAGAAATGTGTGTTAAATGAAAGAGATTAGTTATCTGGGAAAGTAAAAAGAAATGAAGAGGCAAAAATCATCGAAGGTGCTCTTTTAGCCAACAGTGATAATTCTCGTGTATTGATCAACGAAATAAATACATAAATTCAATTCTTAACTGACGGTTTTAATATACAGCCTCTGGACTTAAGAGGACCATATTTCCTTAAACGGAGGTCATTAGTGCTACATCTCTATGCAGCTGCGAACGACTGGAAAAATCGAAATTGAGAATACAACTGATAGCCTGAAAAGGATTGAATAGCTGAGATTAAAGAGAGCATGTTTTAATGTAAAAAAAGGAGTGTAGTGTAAACGTAGAATATATGGAAAAGTTCACCAATAGGGTGCAAGGATAGATGCTTGCATCGGAGTAAGGAGTTTTCAAATCCAATGCAAGAGTCGCAAGAATGGTAGTAAAATAATTAAAATGAAGACCAATTATTTTACCAAAAGTGTACAATGGTTACCTGAAATAGCATTGAAGAAGAGAGCGAAGGTAAAAAATATTTTACAAGCAAACTTAATTTTACTAAAGAGGTGATTAGGTTGAGAAAAACACATTTTTAGATAGTATCTATGCAATATGTAGGCAAGGAGTATACCGGCAGGGTGATATATACCAAATCTACTGAAGTTTGATGAAATAAAGATTTCGACACCCATCTACAAAGTACGCTTAGACTTGAAAAATAATGAATTCACATTTCCATCGTGTTGTTGCTTACGCTTTTCGGACACGTGAGATTAGCTGGAAAAAACCGTTATTATTGAGATGTGCGAGTTCGTATTTTGTTTGAAAAATTTTGTAAGAGCACCGTAGGCCATGTTTTCGTTATTCCACATTTATTTTCTTACGGCATAAATGAAAAATGTATTATGATACACATCATATTCCAATGGGAGATTTGATAGGCGCTGGGTTGCTAACTACCGAATAAACGAGTCACCTAATTTAACAGGTTATTTTTAATTTAAATTAAATTAACCCGTATTTAAAGACTATCAAAAAGGCTATTTTGATTAAAGTTCCCTAACACAATCCTGGTATCCCGAATACCATTTAAAATGCACACAAAAGAAGGTACCACGCCCGTTTTCATTGATGTGATCAAATATTTTAACTCCAATTCTGTTAATGTTAAGGTTATTGACAGATACTAAATGTATTAAAATGGGTGATTAGATCAGAATCATTTATTCTATCTGTATCACATCGATTTCTACAACTTCATAGGGGTGAAATGGAACCATCTTATTGAACTAACATTCCAATTTTTCAACCTCCTTATGCAGACTATAATTTTGGTTATCTTGTTTTAAGGTGACATCTTTCAACTCAGTTATGATCGATTGTTTTCCTATCACTAGTATTAGAAATGGTAGTCTTTTATAAATCATTCAAATTTTATTTCATAGTTAACTGTAAGCGTATTCAGCACATTGTTGTAAATTTTCAACTTCCATATTCAGGTTTTGGGTGTGTTAGCCGAAACTGATACAATAAGGGTAATGTCATCAGGGTGTGCAGTGATTTTTATTTGAAAGGAAATCTATGAAATGCAATAACGTTTTGGGCGATTTGATCATTTGAGGAATTGGACATCATCAACCACATGATGTGCCCCCCTCCAGAAGCTAATTGCTCATTATGAGGGAAACATTACGATTTTCTTCATCAAATAAACTACTACTTGAATATCATTTGGGGAAATACCTTTGCAAATGACATGTCTCTTGCAAAGTTAGGGGTTTTGTCGACCATTAAATTCTAACTAATTAACGGAGACTTAACAGCTACGGTTGGATTCTCATCATAGGAATGGAGGTAAAAGATATTTCTCATTGCTTCTTTTCTACAGCTAAATTCTGTCTGCAGTCCCGGAATACTTTGGCTTGCGCATAATTTCCATTGTAGTAAGCTCAAAAGTCACAAAAATACTAAGAATCATAAACAAATATGTAAGAATGACAGAAACAAATGAAAATAATTTTGTTAGAATACATAGACAATGTCGTTTAAACGGAATACATTAAGATTTATTTAGCTTTTAATGAGCCTATCTGAAGGAAGAACATGATTACATTATTCTATGCAGACGCCACCATTCCCGTCAAGCGATATAATCGGCCTCTATTCTATTTGTACAAATAAAGTAAGAATGTTCTACTATGTATCCAGAACTTATTACCATAAGCTTTGATTTAGTTAAATATTATAATATTGAGGCGAATTCTTCCGAAACCATACATTTTTGTGGTAGGTATGCTTTATATCTTATATATTTTAATATTACTTCATATAACAGTTATTGGGATTCTCAAAAGAGTTTTTTATAAAAAGTATTTTTGGCAAAATAGGGTGGGCGGCGTATTTCCCCCATCTCGTGTGTGTGTTGGTGTTTTTTTTTACTTACTTTGCGGCAGTGAATTGCTCAGCATTGTCCAAATATCAGAAAAACGCATATATAGCGCCCCCATAAAATCAAATAATTACCCGTTCCTTTCAAATGGACCAAGAGAGAAGCCGAATGAATGTATTACAGCGCCTCCCAAGCGGGGAGTCAATATTTGATTTCAGTGCATAACGGTCGCATAGGTCTGCGAATCTTATGCACAGCATTCAGCTTATATTGTAATCGCTTTTAGACTCGGTAAACGAAATACAACGCAAAATAGAATTTTCATGATGAATTCATGCGATCCTTGACGACCGCATTCATCAAAGGGATTTTCAACTGCCGGGCCATGGGACAAGCGTTGGGATATATTTAGAAACAAAATAAATAAAAATGCAATGATAAGATAAAATGTTTGCGACCACACCAAATTTTCTTGATTTTTAATCCTTGAAAATTCACATCATTACAAAGTCGTCCTTTACTTCATGAGGTAAAATCCATATTAGTATTATTGTCATATTAGAGCAATTCCTATTTTTTTTAAGTTTGTCGTTTCGCACGCATTTGTCCTGATAAAAAAGCTCATAAGAATGGAAATGGAAGAGAAAGAGAATTAAAAAGAGAAGCTACTTCCCCAGACTCGACGAGGAGAATAGGATACTGAAAGAACGAATAGCCAGTGTTACATTTGTCGGATTGGAAAAAAACATTTAAAACATTTGCCTGGAAGAGGGTACTAGTTTGCACCCTAAATGTAATTAGAATGCACCAAAAGGATAAATGATTAATACAGGCTTTAAAAAGAGAACACTCAGCAGTAATTAACCGTAATTAAAGCAGAGAAGAAGCTAAAATGAAGTGGTCAGCCGGAGGTGCTCTTTATTGCCCTTCATATTAATGTGCACACTGAGATTACAATTAATAGTCAAACGTCATTACATGCAATAAAATGTGATGAATTAATAATAAGTATCATATTATTTTCATATTTTGCAAATATTTTCCAATTGTGAATCCCATACTCGAAAAGTACCCGTTTATAAAAAAGAGGTTTAAAATCATTGACAAAGTGGATAAGGGTCCTGCATCCTTTCTCTCTACCAAAACTCTGTTTCACATAGAGTTTTAAATAATATAATTTTTCAAAATTCATTATAGATAGGTATTCTACATGCATCAGAAGAGATTTAAATTCGGTGCCCTCTGGGTACTAGCTCTAACTCATTACCCCGACTACCATATTCAGAATTTACGTAACTAGTAATCCTAGAGGTAATTTTCCAGATATTTAAATGTCTAATAATCTGTGATTACATTTTATGAGCATTGTACGAAAAAGTTTATCGGTCTCATTCATTGTGGGATAGCATGTGTATGTCGAGCAAATTACTCCTTGAAGGATTTATTCACGTTTTGTCTTAATTCAATTTAGAGAATTAATGAAACGTGAGTAAGATTAATATTCCTATCCGCTAACTCCTAATGGTATTAAAATCAGGAAATGAATCCAAAACTAATATTTCCATTTTCAATAGATTGTGCCTGAAATAATTCTAAATTATACTTTTTGAATTTATTGATTTTTTGGTCGAAAATTGTCATAAAATAGTTTCAGGTAAAGTTGAAAACTAAATGTTAATGAAGAATATAAACTTTAGAATTTGTTTCATCAGGTGAACTTTTAAATACGAGGGTCATCCGGAAAGTAGTACCCGTTCGTGCCGCATGAAGTGCTGACGACGCGAGTAGCCGCTGGACGAGGTCAGATAGCTTCAGTGGCTTGTCTGCCTTCTCTGAGCCAAGTTGCGTGACGCTAGCATTGCCTGTGTTGTTTCTGTGATTGTTTACAATGTTTAAAAAAATTGAGAACGCCGCCAGTTGTGAAGTGAGGGCAGTGATTAAATTCCTCAATGCAAGAAACGTTCGCCCATGTGATATTCATCGCCAATTAAAGGAGGTGTATGGAGACAATGTAATGGACGAGTCGTCTGTTCGGCGGTGGTGTCGCAACTTCAACATGGGGAGGGGGAACACACACGACGATGAGCGTTCGGAGAGACCGTCTGTCATTACAGACCAACTGGTGAGCTCAGTTGACGAATTCGTGAGGAACGATCGGCGCGTCACAATTGATGACATCTGTGAGCATTTTCCCAATGTTTCTCGAACAATTGTTCATGAAATTGTTAAACACCATCTGCATTATGCAAAAATTTGTGCAAGATGGGTCCCTCGCGTATCTCAATGAGCTGGCGGCGAAGGACTATGCAGCAGGAATACAGAAACTTGTCACACGTTATGACAAATGCCTTAATTTGCTTGGAGATTATGTTGAGAAGTAGTTTAAAGTATCCTCTTTCAAATAAAATTTTTTATGTTTGTTAATATTTACTTTTGTGTCTTTATTTCACGAACGGGTACTACTTTCCGGATGACCCTCGTATTATATATTGAGATATTTAGTAATTCATTTCATCTAACTGAAACGAGTAGATAGAAGACTGGATGAATAAGCTTTCCCTAAGGTATGGTTTGCGAAATAGACTCAAGCGATGCGACTACTGTACGGTGATAAGTATGAGTTTCTTGTCCGTAAAAGTATTCAATGAATAGATATAGTGTGGCGCTTGAAAAGCTAATGGGTACTTAAAACGTACAGATCAGTTTGAGACCGGTCTTTAAAACTCAGTGAAATACAATGCAAACATTAGCTGTTGAAAAATGTTTAATTCATTTTGTGGGCAAGTCTAGCCTTTAGCTCATTCAATACACGGAATGACGTTTACAGTTCATAGATTTGAACGTTTTGTCACCTAGGTGACTGAGAAAACTCAGCATACAATGGATTCGAGGATTAGTTTGATGACTTGAATGTATTTTTTCGTCCATTACCAGAGAAAGGATCCCCGGTGCCTCGGACTGCGACCATTTTATAGAAGCCAATCGGCCTTCTGCATTGCTTTCATATCGTAAGCTGTAGACTGGAGGACAAACATAGAGAAGGGGAATTGGGTGAAATGTAAGCTTAGTAAATTGGGGAGCACCGGTCACGCCTGAAAGATTTTCACCGGGACGTATTTTGCTCAGTGACCAGAGATTTCCGTCCACCAGGGCAATGCACAAGGCAGAGTCGTATGCGGGAATAGGACAGCCACAGCAGGTGAAACATTTTGGTAGTCTTTGTGTACAAACTTGCAGATTACACGTACATTCAAAATTAGGTTTTCCCTAGTTGGCTATGAACACAGATAACAGTTTTATTTGTGACTCACCTTGTAGCTCATAGGAAGAACGGTAGCCATAGTATTTTTCCAAATGATTCTGGTAAAGAAGCAATAAGATAATTTAACCGCTTGATCAGAGATTATTTACCTTACCGATAAATTCTGACCTTTAAAACAATTTCTATTTTGAATATTTGCATGCAAATAATGTTTCTTAATTTGAGTGGTGTAATATGTCGAGGCAATAAATATTTAATAATTGATTTAATCATTGCATATCAGTGAAAAAAGGAAAAAGGCACTGAAAACAACGCTAATACGGTGAGTATATTCTATATTTCAGGGGATCCAATTCATGTTGAAGCTGTGATGAATTTAATGTATGGAGAAAGTAGCGTTCAAAGAAATTAAGAAATACAAGAGATGGGAAAACAAGGATAATGATCTTAAGTGATCTCTACTCTTTCCTGCTTCAATGAGAATTCTAATACAATATTTGCCAATAAATGTTGCCTAAAAATTCAAGGCTTTAATCATCAGAGGCTTGAATACAAATATTTTGTGTACTAATTGAAATAACTTATAAGACGTTCTAAAAATCAGGGCTAAGTTTATATCTCCATTTTGTTAACTATATTCAAAAGTTCGTGACTCTCCTATGCTTGCTCCCATTTACTAAGGGCAGAAATTTTATCACCAAGTCATTTTTGGAGTTAAAGTGAAGTCAATAAACTAATGACGCTACATAAATCTAAGGTCGCGAAATTTTGTTTGAACTATTCTTAGATACAAATTTTTACTATATTCCAAGCACAGCAATGAGGAACCAGCTGAGATGGCTGTGAATTACTGGAACACCGATCGGAAATAATAATTTTATTAACTGCTCTTCGATGCGTCATGCTACTTAATAGACGAGCTATTCCAATTTAGGGATCATGTCATGTTTACACCAATCACATGCAAAATCCATTCAAAGCATCCACATGCATATATGAGAGTGAAACATGTTTAGTTCGCCAATGGCTCTGATGGATAGGACATGCAAAATTGCATTGATATATTCCTCACGAAAATCGTCAGCCAAGACCTATGTAATGCTGCATTAATCTTATAGGGAGCTAGTTATTTCCTTTAGATTAGCCAGAGTAGGTTTACAGTACTTAAAGGGAGGAACAACTGATTCCAAAGGAATGTGGATCCGGAGATCCAGTCACTGGTCTTACGAAGATAAACTTTAACGAGTGTTGAACATTTCATTAGGAAAGACATACCTTGGTAACAGAAACACTTTACATGAGAGAAGTGTCTGTGCGCGTTACGCTCTAGCCTTACGAACCTTAAAAGGCATTTTTTTTGTTTTTCAACCTGAACCAGCTCTTTCCTAGAAAGTATCAGATGCAGGTGCAGACGAACTGAACATGATTCAAATGACAAAGACTGTACGAGCGGGAACTAATCCGACGTCCAGGACCAACCTACCACATTCATAGCAAATCATCCCCCGAGAAAATCACAGAAGGCCATTTGTTTTTTAAGGGAATTGAAATCACTCTTATTAGTGAATATCTCACAATTCATTTAAAATAGTGCTCAGCGCAAACTCTTTTCAAACGGTTGATGAAAATGTGGATCTATTCTTTGCTAGAAAGGATAAATTGTGCTTATTACGGCCTCTTTTAAGACTGACGGTATTCAATAATATTTCCTAAAGCTGTAAAGGGTTTTTACACCACTCTCAAAGGAAGAAAGGAGGGGAATATTGAGATGGGGTGTTGATTTACGGGGGTAGTTGATCCCTCGTCAGTGATCAGACACACATTCAAAAAACTTAGTCGTTCACATTTACACGGGGTGCATGGGGGGGCACTGCCACCTTGACCCCTTATTTGTTATCTAGAAACAGACATAAGAGACTTTTCCAATCTAGGGATTAATTCCCTGCCATATACGGTTTTGTCAACGCCACCAGGTGATCTAGTGTTTTGCCCACTGAATATGGCCGAGTTTTGGTATTGCTTTTCTGTAATACCTGAGTGTGTGTTTGTGTGAGCGTGTAATATTCCTCCGAAGCAGGTCCTTGGAGTCTGGATTGATTTCTTCGCAAACGTATTCGGTCTCTTCCTAGGAACATGAACAAGGAAGTAGGTAAAGTAGCCCAGAGCCGGTCCCTGGTGAGGGAAAAATTTCCCCATAAACCACTTTGGGCTAACCAGTGAGATTGCGTACGCATTTGTAAGTCCCAAAATGCAGTCTCTGGAAATAGGATTAATTTCATAGTAAGCCACTTCGGGAAATGACCCTTGTGCAAATGTGATTGTCTTACTACGTTGACTGTGTGTCTGATCACGGGTGAGGGATTAACTTTCCCCGTAAATCACCACACCAATCTCAATATTCCCCTCCTTCTTTTTACAGTGGAGTAAAGAATCCTTTACGGCTTAAGGAAATAGTATTTATCATAGTCAGTCTGTTTCTTGTTCTTCAATTCAATTGCTTATACTTTTCCAACCCAATTATTCTCTTCATTCACTCATTTAGTAAGGATAAAACGTAAATAAGGCATCGGTGACAAGTTTTTCAAATATACTACTTTATACAAATATACTACTTTATCGTAACTAAGAATGAACGTTTGTATTAAAATGTTAAATAATTTAAATTTATTTAGGAAAGACTTTAACAAACAACTAATTATAAATTGCATTAAAGTCATAGGGATTTAAAACGCGGGTATTTCGGCATCAATACTGTTCTATCTAATATTCTAATATAATTTAATCTACTCTTCTATCTGATATAATGCAACAATGACACACAAACGATCGTAGATGAGAAACGTATAGCAGCAGGGGAATATAGTCAAAGGAAAACAAAAATCTAAGGTCAGCTCTGAAAGGAGTAGTTACTAAATTTCATTAATTCTCATGAATTTTGCGAGCATAACAATGAAAAAAACCGCCAATAGTTACTTTTTATGCCACTATATTGCCAAAGAGATGTGACCAAATATTATTATTTGGACTTTGTTGGAAGCATGCCCGAATGTCAGGTGTTAATGCCAATAGTGAACTTCATGATTGTTGGAAGAAACATAATGTACACGTTTGAATTTAAAATTAGGCTTGGATTTTAATATCTCAATTCAATTAGATTGGTTAAGCCCTAAGCTGGCACCGCAGCCTCTCATATAAATATATGGCCTATATTTAGGTCTCCGCTAATTCGCTGTAGGGGCTAGTTCTAATTTTCCTAATATATGCTGAAATATATTTCCAGTACTCTTGGATATTTTCAGCAGGACACTTAAGCTATTGAATTAGTTTTTGGGGGAAGAACGTTTGACGAGATTTAAATCATCTCAGATTGTAACCTAACTTTGACAAGAGCGTGATACATAACTGGCTACTAATGACCTTCTATTATTTCATTCCAATTGCCCCGTTCCAAATGTTCCTTCTTTACCCAGCCCAGCTTCCGCACTCCCCGTACCATTTCTCTCCTCCGCAGCCCGGTCATCACCGGGAACTAAAGACCTAGGGAGTTGCGCGAATTAATTTCACGAAAATTGTTTGTATCTAATTTGAGTTCCCAAGTAATCATTCTGGCGTAGAACAATGCCTCCGTGTCCCTTTTGCGCCCTTTACGACGTATTTCACCGAGGGAGGGTATGAGCTGTGAGCATTTATTCCAAGTTTGTGGACCCGAGGGATTCGGGGAACAATAGACGGCGGGCCAATTGTCGCCAGCCTCCACGTGGCAGGGCGCTCGCCTCTCTGGCCACGGGCGGAGCGCACGCGACCCCTCGGCCCCCACGCCCCTACCTCCTGCGGCACCCCCCCTTGCCTTCGGTGGGGGCGCTAGGGGAAGCACTCCCAAACCTCACGGAAAATGAGGGAGTGGAAGTTATAGCACGCAGCGACCATTTAGAATCGGGAGAGATGTTTCGGCCGCAGGGCGTGGCGGTGGGGTTCGGCGGGTAAGGGGCGTGGCGGGGCATTGGCTCGCGTCGTCGTAAAGAACCCCAAGGAAGAGGAGAAGGGCTCGTCATAAAGAAAACAGGCAATAGGCCGGGTCTCCATAAAGAATGGGGAGAGAGCGAGGGATATGAATGCTCGAGGGGGAATGTGATGGAGCGAAAGGTCGGGGCACGGGCTGGGAGAGGATGCGTGAGGTGAGGGGGCATACGGGGGAGGGGGGAAGGCTGAGGGTAGAAAGGGTAGAGGAAGATCAAGGGAAGGGGGCCGAGGTAACAGGCATGAAAGCGGTCGAGGCGAGTTCACCACCGGTGGGAGCATTGCTTTGTGCGCATATAGTACGCTGTCCTGAGCCACCGTCGAAATACAAATAACTGTGCTGCATTCTATCAGGAATTTCGTTCGCGGTTAAAGGGAGGCACATTCGAATGAAATAGTGTGGAGTGTGTGTCCTGGTAGATAATAATCAACTCTAGTTAATGTGAAATTCGCCTTTTGAGGCCTCTTACGCTCTTCATGATTGGGATGGGAGTGCTCTCAGGTGAAGTTGAGCTACTGACTACGTTTAATGTTACTTAATTGACTAGTCAGCCTTCCTTAGGCAGGAGTAACGATTAATAAACTCTTGAGGTCAGCAAAAATATGTGTTAATCCTCCATTTTGATCAATTTAAATTCATCCCGAGAACAATTAACGCCTTCCTCCATGCAACCCTTATATTTTTACTCACCTTGAATTCAAAAGATTATTCCGTGCGGAATACGATAGCCTATGGAATTGGATAATGTCCCAAGATGGCGAATCTGGACGCTCACCATCATGTCTGAATGTCATCACTTATTTTTCACCCGAGTAAAGATTGAGGCAGAAGTGCTTCACTTGGGGCTCCTGGTTTCTCCAATCTATATGTACCTGAAATAACAATATAACACGCACAAATGGTCATTAAGTGAAGCAATCGGTTCGTAAATAATGAAGATATGAATATTTCTAATATATCATTGCCTTTTTCTGAATGTATATGCAACCCCAGCTCGCCTTGTCTCTGGCGTAATTCCTGATGAAGCAAAAAGAGATAACCCGATCCTTTAAAAACTGAAAAAATCTAGTAATATTTGTTTCCGTTAATTATTCATTTTAGTAGGAAATCTTTCATTCGAATGTAATCACTAGATATGTGTTTACATACACATAAATCTAGTATATATATATATATATATATATATATATATATATTTATATACATATATTTATATATGGGTCACGGTAGTCCAGTGGGTAGAGCGTTAGACTGCTGACCAGAGGGTCCCGGGTTCGACTCCAGGGCAAGGCACTCTGGGCACCTACAGCTCCACCCAAGCTAAAGTGATTTTTTGGGTACCAGGTCTTACTGGGAAACCATAACCGGCACAGGGAAAGGAACTGGCCCCCCTTATCCTCACGGGTGGCCTCACAGGTCGTCGGCCTTAGTACTGGGTGAAGTCTGCCATTACTTACCAAACCGAACTTAGGGTTGATTACTTTTTTAATGGATTTATATAGTTAATATTATAATTTCATTAATCCCTTAGCTATATTTTTACGCTCTGCGTCTTTTAACCGGTAGATTATCTAATAATGTACAGACAAATAACCACGTATTTACTTATCAGATACATAGGTGCTGGCGTAAAATATATGGCAAAAACATTAATAAAATTTTAACATTCATTTACGAATTAAAATTCGGTGATCCCAGCCGCTGTGAACATTGTACAAGGATTAACTAGCTACTAGACACTCGTACTCTAATAAGTGGGCCTGGACGACAAATAAAAAAATCTCAAGTGAGTGTTATTTTTTAATGCTATTATCTGTTTATGTGTGTGTGTACCTAACTATGGTTAATGCCAAAAATGTGTAATTTCTTTGAAAAGTGTTTAAAAAATATATGCAATTTATTTTATTTCATACATGGATAGTGCAATAAATATATATAGTATGTTATAGGCAAAATAACAAAATGCAATATATTGAGGATGATATTTGGGATTTATATTCACCCATTCAATTCAGGGAACCTAAAAATATAATACGTATTTCTGACCCCACGTTGGCCGTCCCCGAAAAGACATGGGGGCAAACCATATGCGGGTAACTCTCAACCGAGGTACCATGAGAAGCACTTTCCCGTTCTAGGCTGTAGCTAATTAAATTCCTTGTAACTTAAATCTACTTATGAAGATGTGGTAAATAAAATTGCGAGAGAGGAAGTTATTTGTTCGTCACATTCGACTTAAATGGTACACCCTAGAGCGAAGTTTCCTTGGACCAGAAGCTTGGATCCATAAAATAGCAGTAAATTAATGAATTTAGCTCAAAACAACATTACGTTCAGTTTAATTGTATGGCGATGATGAATGTTGAATAAAACACTTAGAACCAATATTAATGATTGCGTTTAAAAATTGATAACATAGTAAAATGTTATATGGCTTTTTTTCCACGAATAAAACGAGGAATTCTCCAATGAATCAACGTTATCGGATATATTTCGTCATTTCTTGTCATTTTTATTTTTCGGTTTTGCACCGTTTTGTGAGTCTCATTCAATGTGGAAGGAATTTTGGGGCTTTATGGCAGTATTTTAAGATGTTCCACGTTTAGACACACTTCTATTTTCTCTTCTAAGAGAATGTTACGTTCAGTCATGATGCATAGTTTAAAATTTACGAATAGATAATTTTTCTGTTCTCATTACTTTCAAAACTCAGCACTTTCCTTGGAGAAATAAACATGTTTAATCCGGCAAAAGTCAAATAATGACGATAGAAAAGTAATAATGGCACACAGAATTAATTAAAATAAATCATTAGCCAAAAATTTACCTATTTTTGCTTTCCCTTTGGTTACGTTTTTAGAAATTTTGAATTGTTCTAGTTCCTCCTCAGTCAATCATTGAAGTAATACCATTGTGTTGGCTTGATGGGTCGCGGCTGGAAAGGGGTATTGTTTGTTTTCTGGGAGCTTTGATAAGCTGTGAAAACATACGAGAATTTTTTTTCGTAAACCAATGACCACTAATTCTTATATTTCGTTATCAAATTTGGTCTGATTTTGCACAGAGCAATGACAACGTCGTAAAGAGATTCTGTTCACTGCCTCTTCTGGACTTGTACTTTAATATTCATCTTATATGGAAAGAACCTGTTTCAAATCCCTTAATAAATATATAACCCCTATTGTACATATTTCACATATCTTGTTACCAATAAGTTTCATCAGCACTCAATTCTACCATCAAACCACTTTTTCAAAATCTAAAACATTAGCCAAATCACCGGAAAAGGATGCTTGTTAGTTCATCAAGCGAAATAATTCTTAGTTTTTCAATTTTCATTTAATTTACAATATTTAATTAACACTCTAAATGCAATCATGTGTACATATTTCTATTCATCTTCCTGCTGCATCCTTTGCCAGAAAACAGTCAAAGAACCAATAAACGATGGGAGGTGCTCTGCTAACAAGTTTTGACAAGTCTTGTCTTATAACATCCTTAATCAAGATCCCTGTCATCATCTTCCTCCTCCATGTGAAAGACTATTTTCCTAGGGCAATTCTTTTCTTAACTTCTCTATTACTTTAACCGTTTTGGTTCAGAACACTTTCGACATACGTACATGTAAACTGTTCCACCTGCTCTAATTTTTGCCCTCCGATTTTAATGCTAAGCTTAGCCATTCTCTTTCTGGTAAATCGATGACCTTTGTTATATTTATATTCATTCTTATCCCCATATCTAACGCACTGAGTTTTCAATTCACTCACCTATGCATACAACCCCTACACCTATACTATTATCAGGTAGTGTATTGGATAAGGTAGGTTTTGGATGGACACAACTACCAAATAAAAACCTATTCTTTCCTAACAAACCAAAACCCAACATATCACTCTACAACAGGCCCCTCTTCATCTCCATATACTTCCTTCCTACCTTTATTCGGTCACTTATCCCGTATTTCTGCACCTCCCTCGTTTTCCTAACATTTTCCTCGCCATGACAATATTATTTAACACCCTGTTACTAATCAACGTACTTTGAATCCATTTTGCCAGTCCCCCCATGATCTCACCATGCAATCCCCTCTCCTCCCCCATCATATCAAGCTCTTTCTCATTTGTGGTACTCTCTATCTACTTAACCTTCTCCAGCCTTGTACACACCCACATTTCAAAAGCCTCCAATCTATGCCTATCATCCTGCTGCAATGACCATGTTTCCGCGTTTTACTCGTACCTACCTGCACTCCATATTAAAGTTTTGATGAGGATTTTCTTAAAATCAATATATGAATCTGAAAACAAATGCAGATATTATATCATTTACTAAAATGATTTTTGCCGAAATCTGGGAAGACGCTTCGCACATTGTAATCAGCTCCGAAAACATTCGATATTTTCGCATAATTTCTTCAAAGATATATATTTTGTAGTAATTTGAGACTGCTATAATAGACGACCTCGAATTATATCTTTGGCAGGCCACTAATAAGTCGTTCATATTTTAGATTTCACCGTTCATTATACCAAGCAAAATGTAATTGTTTATGGTACCCACAAGCCACCGCTATTGTGTGCGTGCAGTAGAAGATTATACACCTTGCATGCAAAAATGAAAATATATTTTTTTAACTTTTACCTACAGTGTGGCTTTGTAAAATGATTCAAATGAAGCATGCTATATTAATGAACTTGGAGTACCGGAATTTACGGTATTTAACCCACGGTACCTAAATTACAGCTTAAAGTTTTAGGCGTCATGAGGACGCACAAGCTCTTCCACCACATCAAGGTTGTAGACCATTCGGTGGGGTATGCCACTTAACTTATTTATATATATTTCTGTTGCCTATTCATCATAACACAAATGTGTCATTATTTATCAACTATAGAAATCTTCTAAAGGTGATGAAAAACTTGAATAAACAATCATATCATTGCTATGAATTGCTTCTTGAACGACGAATTATTTTCATTTTTTGAGACTTTAAGTCAAGATTCTGGCAATATGTTCGAGTTTTTGTATAATATTTAATTATGTTTTTACATCAGCAAACCATTGAATTCAAAATTTTAATATTGGTTGCTACGATTCCATGTCCTAGAGAGAAAATCGCTTGATAAAACTTTCGAATAAATTTTAAAATACTGAGGCGCAGTAGTCCTGTGGATAAAAGTTTAACCGGAGGGTCTGGGTTTGGTGTTGGGTGCCACCACCGGGCATATTCAGCGTCTATCTATGTGGTATCTCTCTCGCACCGAGTTGTGTGGGTTAGGGATATAATATATCCTAAGAATACGTCATTAAAAAGTAAGTCTATATTAAATTTAAGTTAAAATGAATACCTGCAGAATTTTAAACTTTGTTGTCGATGGTGCGGCAACACGATCATTGTACCAAGACGATAGACGTAGTTCCTGAGGCTTTCGAAAGGTGAGTGGGTAGAATAAATGGAAATGTTAGCTGGACGGTAAGGGAAACATTCGAAAGGTGGCGTAGGCGACCTACTGAGCGAATTCAAAGACGTTGTATCCGACACCATCAGTTGAACCAAGACAACTGAATATGATATGCGCTTAAGATATTTTACAGCCATAAGAATGGCCCTTATCAACTCATCCCCTTTAGTACGACCGAGGTACTTGAAACTGTTCGAAGGCTACTGAAACAGAGTTTGATAACTTGGTCAAATTCACTTTAAGCCAGTCCAGTATTTATGATTCCCAAAAGATGAAAAGGCCACCTCACGACAAATCGTAGATTACGTCGCACCTAATTAAGACAAGGTATTCGATGCATCCCTCTTATCCATGTTGGAGAGTTCTTTCATCAATATTTTGAGATAGGAGTTTTTTAAATACTCGTTTTCAATTGCGTCTACAATAAAACAACATATGAGAGACGGCGAGTAACGGTGTTTATTCCCCTTTAGGTTCATAAGGGTTTACTAGATTGCTATTCATAAAATGTATGGATGTCCATATTTTGCTCAACCGTGATTGATTGATTGATAATATTTTCGGTTGCATGAGTTAAAAGCTGCCTTTTAATTATTTGGATGATGTGGTTAAACAGATAACACTCATCTTTGGGAACTGCTAAGTAGATGATGGATTGGTTATTCAACGGTATTTCCGGGGAAGGTATCAATAGCGTTGCGAAAATATTGCCAGTGAGGGTAAACTATATACTATTCTTTCATCTTATCAAGAGAAAGGGATAGGTCTCATACGTGACTAGGGCATCACATTCCTATTTAAATTGATGTCCTTAAGTGGTTAATCGTTATAAGCACTATTATGCGTTATAAGCACTATTATGAGCGTTTTGTGCGAACCTTTCCAAAGTTTTGGACTAAATCCACTAAAAATAAGAGCATCATTCAGTGAAACTGATCAATTAGATAAATGAGGCTATTACAGCAAAGTGTATTTTGAAGAAGGTATGCTCTGCAGGCGTATGCATTGCATTTAAGGAAATGTAAAATTGCGTGGGTGTTTTCAACTGTTTTAAACTATGAAATAATCAATGTTATATTAATTTGATTTCCCCTTCCTACAAGACTAGTTCGAGTGCCCCATCATTTGTTTATTCCTCTGAAAACTGTGTTTTACCACTTCTACTTTTTCTCTTTTAACTCTCTGAATATTTCTAACACGATCACTATATACATTGTCCACCTGTTTCCCTGTCCTTTGTTACTAAAAGCCAAAATGTCTGCTACACAAAGTCCAGCACTCCTTCTATTTTCCTTCTTATTATTCTTATATTCGTAATTTTTTACAAACGTTGGTAGCCATCTTCATTCCCTTGGGTCCAAAATACCAAATCGCTACAAGATATATAATTTCCTAAAAAGTATTTACAATCCTTTGGTTGTTTCATACAGACTCCTTTAATTACTTTCTTCAAATAAATGCAATTTATTTTCGTAACTCTCCTTAAAATTTCCCTTAATAACTTAGCCAGGCCATAGAGATAGTTTACTTTACAAGTTTTTTAGCATTATCTCTTAAATAATTTACGATTTACTCTTATCACGTACGGTTTTTTCCCTTTCCCCATTTCGCTTGAGATTGAATGCAGTCGCCTTTTTTTAAATGAGCAGAGGGGGCACCATGTTATCAGCGAAACCTTCTCTGTTCCTTTTAATCCGATGAAAAGTTTACTTCCATTTTAACTGTTAAGACTTCATTAGAGTAATTCTCTCAACACTCTAATTTCTCCTTATTTCTATTTCTTGCACGAGTCTCTGAAGGGCTCTTAGTTCTTGCCTCACGTTGGTTTCACAGTCTCGCTTGTCACTCATTGTTAATCATTATACTGGAATAAAAAATTAACTGATATAATTTTTAATTATGAAATATGTATTCAAATTATTACTTTATTCATAGGATTACCAGTATATTTATCTTTTGCTCACCCAAATGCTCTCTAAAGGTCAAATCCGTTGCATTTTCTTTTTTAAGATTAACGCGGATATAAATTGATCTCTAAATGTTATTAATTAACAAAATGGTATTGTATTGCATGAAATTTGAGTTATGACAGTTGCGATGCTTTGAAACTATTAATCAATACAAGCGCAGAAATGAGTATTGACTTTATTTGCAAATATCATGTTAAATATTGGAACAATAAAGTTCACATTTGACAAACTTTCTCTAAATCGCGGTACAGAGACAATTTTTTTACGACTGATTATAAACAAAGACGGATGAGTATTTATTGAGCTAACTTTATGCATTTAATCATAAATTAAGGAAATCATTTAGCTGAGTAAAAGTGCTGGCATATGATGATTTTAAACATAGGTAGAGCGTAGAAGGTAAATATCATTTCACAAGGGTAGCAAGGGATTCACTTGATAAAATGGTACCCTAACGTTATTTAAATTAACGTTCATTTCGTTTTAATAAAGAGTTACATCATCAGGAAAGCAAAATAAGAGTCATAAATTTTAAAATTTAATATGATTAACAAAATACTTGTATAATCGTATGAACGGGTGAAACATTTTTACATTAGTTATGATAAAATATACGATAATAAACACTAATTATAAGATAAGGGAATGCTTAATAATGCATATATATATATATATATATATATATATATATATATATATATATATATATATATATATAGGTATATATATATATATATATATATATATATATATATATATATATATATATATATATATATATATATATATATATATATATATATATATATATATATATATAGGTATATATATATATATATATATATATATATATATATATATATATATATATATATATATATATATATATATATATATATATATATATATATATATAGGTATTTAACGAAAGAGTGGGATGTGTGGATGAGTCCAGGGGGTAGAGTGTTGGGTTATTTATCGGAGGTTGCGGGTTCAATTATCGGGCGCACCTCTTGGCACCATCAGCTTCACCCACGCCGTGTGATTTTTCAGGTTCCCCAAGTAACTGGGCACGCCCTGGGGAATGAAATTAACGCCCCCCCCCTGGCCTGGTATGTTGATTTCAAACGTCCTTGGGCTTAGTACTAGGTGAAAAAACCGACCATTGCTGAAAAGTGTGGTTTGGTTGTTGTGAATTGATGATTATCTAAGCATGACAGAAAATGCAGTGGAACCCATTACGCAGTGAAAATACATGTATGGATTACCGTTGACATCCATTTAGCAGTTATCTGAAATGCCTACCAAGTGAGCAACAAATAGATAATTAGGAGCGATTAGGTGTAATAAAGAATAAGTAGGATTGGTGTCAATAAGTACGCAGAATATTTGGCAACTTAACACCTAACAGGTATGTTGCTTCTATATGGAAAATCACTTTATCCTACTTCAAAAACAGAAGTTTGTTGTGCAACTTTGCCTTCAGATTATCATTTGATAATGCATGGTACTATTCAGTTATTGCTTTATCTTTTTGATGATAATTGGCGAATACATATGCTATTAGGCAAAAACAGTCCACATATGCTATTAGATCGAGGAGCTACTATTCAAATGAACATGCATAAGACTGACAATGACGATATGTGGAAAATTATTCACGAAGAACTCCACACGTTAAATAATTCATCATGCTGGGTTTCACAACTATCGATTCCTTATCAGAAGCAAACAAGGCGTGACTATACATTCTGACCACGGCGCAACCGATATTCAAAGTGATGTGGCTTTGAAATTTTTCCATATCTACTCTATTCCCCCGATTTAGCCCCAGGCGAAGGTTTCATGTTCCCAGAGCCCAAAAAATCCATTGGCAGGGTCGTGGATTCAACAACACAAATTACGTCATTCAAGAGGTATAACAATGATTTACAACGTAATTTCCTGAGCACAAAATTACGACCTCAGAAAGATCAAGAAACGCTGGTAGAAATGTAGAACTCTAATTGATGGCTTTGAAGAGACATCCTGAAAGAGTAAAAACATGTAAAAATTAAGTTGCTGCCTTGACTAGTTTTTATTAATAATTAAAACTTTACGAAGTACCCTCGCATGACCTTGTTGATCCATATTGTCAGATTCATTTTTTCCTTACACTAGATATATCTAGGACACTTCGAACGGTTAAGGAGAACTAAATCACATCTATTATTAGAATCCGATGTTTTTACGTCCCAGTAAATATACATTTCTTTTACGATTATCTCGCTTCTTCAACTTAAAAATAACCTTCGGATCGTTGGAAATGCTTGAAGTTTCAGTCCACGTAAAGTTGAAGTCCAAGATAAATATTCATTGACTGACTTCCCTAGCAGTAATTTGTCCAAATCACTTCCAACTATGTACCTCCTTTGAAAGGAAATTCCCTTGTAAACTTTAATTGCCAAAAATATACCTAGGTTTTTTATCAAGACCAGTAAAACGAAAATACGGAATAACAAGTCAAATAAAAATTTCATAAAATTTATGAAAATGAAAGGATTATTTCACTCTGTGCCATATTCATGATTTCCATTGCATGACAAAATTAGAAATACTCATAATCTCCAACATTAGTATACAAGGACATTTAGATACTTAAAACCTTAGGAACATGAGTTCTATAGCAATCAACATAATTAATGAGCGATCCCTTGTCCTTAAAATGCGTATATTTACTGAAATAAATTCACGATTTCCTTGAAATTAGATTTTCGATAAAGAATCAAAATGATCGCAATAATTCATCAAATAGTGTGGTTATTTAAATTTTAAAAAATGTATTCCTGCATGTATTAGTCAAAAATTGAACCTCGGATATTCTGCGATTATTTTGCTAGTGACTACCAGTACGAGGAATCTTCTATTCTCATTAAACCCAAAGGAGATTTTTAGACATTTTTAGTGCCACATCAGCATTCAATGGGAGGCTTGGCTAGATGGGTGAGGGTTTAGGTCAAAACCTCTAAGGGGTGTGAAATCACTACAGAAAAGCAACCAAGTTTAATGTAAAGGGATAATTCCCTATGCAGTGCCACCTGCGGCTTCCCAAGCGAATCACATACCCAAAATATCTCCCAGGGTCCTGAGGTATATGCACTTCGGAAAGATGAAATACTATTGAATTAACCATGTTTCAATTTTATCTCTTAAGTACTCCATGAAATTAAAAGGCAATAAGTATTAGTGATAAATATCAATGGGATGCCAATTGGCCAATTACTAAGGCACAAAAGTTCGGCTTAAAATGTTGTGGAAAGAGGCAGAGAAAAATGCAAAAGTTGAGCCAAAGATGAATTAAAAATGAAGGTGTTTACATAAGAAAATATTTGCGGTCGCAAAGATTTTCTTGCAGATATTATTATAAAATCCACAATATAAAATAATAACTTATTTACAAGGGGACTGGTACAAAAACTGATCATATTCAATTAATTCGCATAATGTACTGGTAAAATCTCAATTTTAATTTAATGGAAAGGCTCATATTGTGTTGCTGGCCTGATGTGTATTATATATTTGCGGTGCAAATTTATTTGGTTTTACTCGAGTACTGTATCAACGGCATCCGTTGAAATTTGAAACGCTATTTTTAAATGAGTGAAATATATTCAAGCCATGCTCTAGGGAGAAACTGATTCTGCATAAACCAAGAGTAATATTGCATGGAAATCATCGGACGATCTATTTTGACCATAGCAATATTTGAGTTCAGCCTTCCGTATTGCATCGCCGTGAGCTTGCTTAAAATAATACATTATTGAGATCAAATCAAAGAAACTTGTGTTGCCTATACGTCATGGTGACGACATGTTCCAAAATAAAATTTTGCCCATTAAATCAATTGGAAGACATAATAATCACTCTATTTTAACAGGTAATATATTGTTCCATCTCCAGTGCAATGCCTTTGTCTAGGTGAAACATTTCTCGGGAAAACTATTTTCCAAGCTCCGAAACCTCTTGCAGCATGCATATGCCTAGAGCTAGCCGTATTTGCAGTGCACATTCTTTTTCCGAACTCTGCAGATCGCATGGATCCTATAAACCACTTAAATTTCTTAGAGTACGAAATGCTTTCCATTTGCATATGCTCTCCCTTCATGCATAAAGGAGTCAATAGTCCCATTTTCAAAAGAGGACTATCACGGAATGACTTTTAAAAATACCCTCATCTTCTCAATCTTACTACTGTCGATATGATCAACTCAGTAAATATATTAGAGTAATGGAATCTTTTGCGTCAGCTACCCTTCGTCTAACCGACGTTTTCCATCGCTACATAGTAGGAGGGCAAAGTTGGAAGGAGCGGCGGGGGAGGGATGGAATGCGCTAGCAAAGGAGGGCATGTGAGCGTCCCGTTCGCGCCGCAAGGGGCGTGCTCGGAGGAAATTGAGGTAGAAGTTTGGAAATGATGGAAGGGAATAAAAATTGAGAGGCGAGGAAAGGAGCCTGAGGGGAGAAATGGTGGGAGGGAGTATGGGGACGAGGGGTGAGATAGGTGGAAGAGATCGAGGAAGATGAAGGGGACTTCCCCTTGGCAGCCTTCACGTCTCAGTGACGGTGCTTCGTATGATCCGGGGACTTCGTTGGAGCAAATAATTTGATAGTGACTCATGCCCCGAAAAGGAAAAGGTTCGTATAAAGAATTCTGCTATTTTAGGTGACAACACATGGTTTTGGAGTACGGGCATTCTTGCCGTAGCAATAATAGCAATGTTATTTACCAAAAAATTGGTTTTATGTAGTTATTTTGATAGTTCAGTCAGAGTTCCAAAGTGTTTTAATCTGTCACGTGTGACTCATTAATTTGTCCTCAGTTGTATAAAGTAATACGTACGAACTGGCTTACCATTAGTAATTTTATATTTATTTATTCCACGGCTACATCGATTTGCCGTTTAAGCACATTTTAGTTAGTAAAATATGGTTTCCTTGCTGTGAGTTGACATAAAATGCGTCGTGGTCTCAGAATTTTAGCAAGAGAATAATAGAACCACTTCGTCTAAATCTAATCGATAAGAGGAAAAATAGGTGGTAAATTGATGGAAACCAAGTTTCATGACGTGCATTAGATATTTAGGTGCTCCGGATTGAGTAGTATTTTCGAAATGTCAACACAAATGTGAAGTTTTGCATAAGTTTTAGAATTGCCTGTTGATTGAGATCAATTTCACTTTCTCTTCCCTACTCGTTCGTCATTTTCATCAGGCTCTTAGCCCTGAGGGAAGTTATTTTTAGATGTTGGAGCGGGTGTGCCATGAGTAATAATCTCGTGGTATACTAACCAGTCGGCCAAAAAATGTTCTTTTTACTTTTATTTCAGGGTGTGACTCAATAAGGCATATTTTTCCAGGTAAAAATAAATAAAAATGTTCACAATAAAGTGAAATTTTATTTTTAACCGTCTTTCCTTCTAAAGTTAAAATTTTCAGTCGCAATATAATTGTAGGTTCAATTCTAGCCATGGCACAGGTTATTTAACGTTATTGCAGGTAAAATCTTACGCAAAATATGAAATTAAATTTTCACTTCTTTGCTTAGGTCTTTTGCTAATATTTTTCAGGAAAAAGGCAGCCATTGAAAATTTCCATTGAAAACTCTAAAGGTTCCTTCCATTGCCGTCTTTATCCATCTCGCCATTCCTACAAATTCCTCCCACCAATTTCATATGTGAATATATTCGCCAAATATCTGTATTCTGTGCATGAAGATACCGATTGCTCGACGAAAACATTCGTTTGAATAAAATATTGTGGACTTTAAAAAGTTTAGTTTTGCATCAATTCTTCATGAAGTTTCAAAATTTGATCCTAATACTCTTGAATCACTAGTTCCTTTATTGCGTTAGTTGACTTTTGCATGTAGCTTCTTCTGCGGATTCTCCCTGGGAATTGTTTGATTCCCGGCACACGGGAAGGTTTTGGAAAGGGCGATTAAACTTTCATTTTATATATATCAATTATTATTAATTAATTAGCTTTTAGTAACTTTTAATCTATTAGTTAATAATATTTATTAAATTATCTACAAAGTTATTCCAGACAGTTTTACAAAAATTAATTATTAATTCATTATTTTTTCACTCATAGTTCTTATGCTAAAAATAGCATATTGTGTAGGTATTTTGACATTAAATTTATACGAAACGTAATTCCTACTTGCTATAGCGAGTGGTAGTCATTATTAATCATAGATCATTATTAATAGATAAATAACAGTTTATGGGATTGCATATGTTTATGCAATCCCATAAACCATTTAGCATTGATGAGTTTATGAGAAATGGAAGGGTGAGAGGAGCAAATAAAGCTTTAGTGAATTTCAAAGTATCGCAATATTTACCAAATTCGTCGGAAGATTGCTGTACTATTACTCTTGCCTTTGGAATATGTAAATGCCCTATTTCATCATTAATACTCGATGACCGCTGTATACATAAAAATTACTGCCCTAATCTCTTCTTAATTTAGGTTATTGGACCGTAGTTGGCAATGGCGTCTATTAGAAGATAGCTTCCAAAAGATAGATTTCCATCCATGGGTCAGAGAGATAAGATCATATGACACTAGGGGATGATCATTAAAGGTAACTCTTCAGGTATTTTTTTTGTAAATATATACTCCCGAAATCCTTTTATTTAATTGCTTAAGTCTACATTCGGCAACAGAACTCGATTAATATCTTTTACATAACCTGTTTGATTCAACCGCATTCATCAGTGTTGACCTCCATCATAACTGATGGAGAATGGCATTATCTGAAAAAGGCTTAAAAATGGCTCGACTTAATATGAGGCGTGGTTTCTCATTTAAAGCTTCTATACACAATTATTTTATCTTATTTTTACTGTTTTCAGGTGTATTTTTAAGTATTCATACCTTTAGCTTGAATACATTAAAATCTAGTTTCAACATTTCAATAAATTTAAATTTAGAATTAAAGTGTATAATTTGCTAAAAAGGAGACGGGAGGATAACCTAAATGGCCATGGAAACCTTTGAGCACCGTGGGGCAGGAAGAAAAAAAGACCCATGCCTAAGAAAACAAGGATTATTTTGTGAGCCGACGTGATAGTCCAGTGTGTGGGATGCTTGCCTATTGAACTATGGGGGCAGGTTTAATACGAGGTAAACTGATAACGCGGACGGCCACCCTCTCTTAGCGCTGAACTGCTGGGGGTGGGGTTGCCCCTGATCCAGATGCTGTGCCTGCCATATTATCGGCTTCTGCGTAACGACGGAGAGATAAATATGAAATATTTTTCTCAAAATATTTTTCTTTTGGAAATTAGATATTCAGGGGTAACCAAAGGAGATACCCCTCACTTGTCACCACCTGATGCAATCATTTTATTCGCCGTTTGGTTTATCATCTGGTGAGCTTTTATCTAACCTTGAAAACTTAACTATTGATTTGTATTGTATGAAGCGACAAAAATGTCATACACCTCTCTAGGAACTCAATTGAAGTTCCTCCAATTACAATTTAAAAACCATTGGACTTGGCTGTTGTTTTGCCACAAAGACGAGACCATGCTAACTTGTGTCCAATTCTTACCCAGTACTTGAATGACAATTTATAAGCAATTAATAAGTTTGTTTGGACTGAGCTTTGTTTTTAACCTCTTTAATTTTTTAAGGCCTAATTCAAAAAAAGTATATTTTTCCTAAAGCAGTAGGGAAAGAGTAAACATACGCAATGCGAATACTTGTAAATTGGAAGGAAAAGTCCGAGTAAGAGGTTAGATGAAAATAAATTATCTCATCAGTATTATGGGGTTTTACTAAGGAAGCAACCATTGGAAAACGTACTTTCACGCCTAGGTTTTTTTGAGTAATCAACCGCGCCCTTGTCCTTCTCGCTCCCCGAACCTTGTGCTGAAATTCTAATGGATGAATTTTATTGGGAGGGACACGTAGAATAAGCAAAAAAGGGCAGTTGGTGAACGACTCGTCGTGACACGTCACTCAAGTTCACGAGGTGTACGAGGAAGAAAAAGGGCACCTGATCAAGTGAGTTTCGACGCTGGAGAGTTCGATGGGGACAGTCGACGGAAGACTAGAAGGGAGAGGTGGCACTGGATACATACAGTGGTATTCACCATCGAGTGCCCATTTGTGAAGGGGCGCCCAGTATATAAGAGCTCCTTCCATCATCCTTGCCGCTCCAGCTGCCTTGGACTTAGCAAAATCTTTAAAGCCGTCTTTTCATTTTTACATGTCGCTGCTCTTCAAACGCGGCCTCTGTTTACAAATCAAACAGATCTATCATATTTTCCCATTTCCGTAGTTAACTCTCTTCTCCACTTTCCCATTTTCGTCTTAAGTTCATGACGATTAACTCTTTAAGGGTCTGTTAATGTTGAAGTTGGAGATTTAACTTTTAGTAAAACCTCGGAAAAATGGCCCTTGCGGGATTTTTTAGGGGAATATTTCCCGCGAAAGTTAAACCCATTTCATTGGACGCTCTTTCCTACTTGTTTTCATAAGAATGATTTCCCTATTAATTTGATCATTCCAGCCAACCATGAGGATGAACAAAATATTTTTTAAGGCAACCCACATTAACGTTAGAGTGACGAAATTCACTTTTAAACTGGCCTTCTATGAGGTCATGGTTTTCTTTCCAGAATTAGCATTTCACTGTCCCTCGGTGGCCCTACCCGGCAGTGAGAACTTAATTCACCACGTGCTGTGCCGGGTTTCCCATCCCGGATAAAATGGGTGTATTCTTATAGCATTCAATTGCAGATTTACACATCAGGAATAAAATTAGATAGCCTGTAGACAGTTTTCAGTAAACATAGCAACTAATAACGAACACCAGTTCTTTCTTTTGTTTTACACCAGCAATCGTGAACAGCAAAATTCTATTTAAGACTTATCAACCCGAAGATTTAGTGAGACTAAAATTTGTATCCTCTTCGTTAGTTGTTTGTTTTTTATATTTAAGTATTCGTAAGTATATGCCAATTTTAGCTTCGGTTAACATATCCCACTGAAAGTTTTTCAGAATAATTTTTTAAAATTTATAGTGAGTGTTACCTGATTAAAAATCGAAATGGTACCAACGATATTTCGTCACAATGTCTTGTTCCTTTAAAGCCCTCAGCAAAGACGACGATAGCTCAACCTTTAGCCCCGTTAGCCTCGATAGCTCAACTGGCTAAAGCACCCGCCAGGACATTGAGGTATCCCAGTTCGAATCCAGGTTAAGGCGAATGATTTTTATACTCTGAAAGTGTTGCATTGACAAACGAACTAATTCAAACTTACTTATACTGATGATACTGAAACCGTTTCCATAGAACATAATTAAATCACTGAAACAACAAATATGTTCTGTTTATTTATTTATAATAGCATGTAGGCTTCCATTGTTGAGTAAATTAGAATTCACCAAATACAGTATTCTTTGCTAATACTAAAAAAGAAATTACTACGAATTTATCAATTTTTGGCTAAGTTGCCCCTCTTAAGAGAAAATGGTCTCGTACCCACCTCCTGCTCGTACTTACAGAAGAGTTTCAGATTTCATGCCACCGATTTTAATGAGTGTTTTCACGTGCTGTATATTAGTGTACCGTTTTGTTCTCTGAAATGATTCGGATTAGATATTATGATGCTCTCATCTATATGTAAGGCAATACTTATATTTATTTATCTCTTTGGTAATTTGAGTATCGGAGTGAATATGAATTATTCATGTAAAATGGATATGTGTACATAGGATAACTGTTCGGTTGATTTATTAAACATATAGGCATTCAAGTCTGAGATTAAATGCATATCGTATGCAACTATAACTTATCTGCACGTCCACTTGAATCCTAACTAGAAATATCCGAGTAAAGTCGAGAAGTAAAACTAGCATGTTGATAATTCCGACGGTAGCTTAAAAATAATGCACCATACTCTACTGTTATCATCTCTATGAATTAAATATATGCCTTGATCAACCTCCCTCTTTTGGAATCGTATTTTTTTAAATTCAATTATGTTTTATGAAAACGATATTTCAAAGTAATCTATTTTCCCGTAAAGCCAATTTCCTCACTTCCACCAATGAGTACAAGAACTATTTACCATAATAACATGAATATTAACCCATAATTCTCTCAAATGATGGGCTACCAAAATAAATTAATAGTAATATAGACATAAAATATGCAACTCTTGGGGAGAAAGAGTTAAAGTTAGGGAAGTAAATGTCGTTAGAACTAGAATTTAAGGAGCTAAAGTGTGATTAAAAAGGCAAAGTTTTGTCTATACTTAATTTTGCAGACACTTCTCCATATACTTTGATTATCATCTTGAGCCTTTTGCCATCAGTGCGCATTCCGTTACTCGTAGTAAAGCTCTCTCCGGCGATCTACGAAGAAAAGGGTTTTCCATAGGCGGAAGCACTTTGATCGAAGGACTTGTTTTCATGAGTGGCAGTGATACAGTGCCCTTTCTCACTGGGGGAACCGGAGAGTGGAACGACTGCATGTTAACCCAAAAACTTGACAGAATGAACACTTGTTGACTCTAAAACACACACTTCTCCGGCGAATGAATCCTGGGTTTGCACATGAGCAAATGATTGCTGCCTGAATACAAAATGGCGGCGATAGCTTCAGCGGTTAGGCAGTCGTTTCATGGATTTTGACATGACTTTTGATGTTTTATTGGGCGGCTCTGTCTCTGGAAAAATGACAAATTTGGCAAAGAGTCCTGTTTCAGCTACCTGTCCCTTTCAGCTATTCCCATATGATATTTTTTTCTTTTAACCGAGAACGATGACTACATCTATTGTGTGTCATTTCTTTGCTGCCGAGATTATTACTCTAATCATTTCCAAACATCCATTTGTGCAGGTAAGAAATGAATGGATATATTTCTAACTTTGGTAATCCTAAATATTGGCATGCGTTAAAAATAATGATTAAACAATAAGAATATTGAGAAAAATTTAGTACAGAGCTTCAGATACACATTGGTTTATTTATTTATATAGGATGAACTTTGTGGTAAATGAACCTTTCTCTTCGGAATGCCTATGGGCTGACTTATGGGAATGTTGCCATATTAAGGAGACATTTCACCATTGATTCAAAGAAAAAATATGATGATTTTACTGATTTTGATACATAATTAAAGGCCTTTCAATAAGCTACAGGTTAAATTCAAAAAACTGCGGGAGATGCTGCGACAGTTTCTTTGAACTCAGTCCTCCGCTAATATGAAATGCAACAACTTCAATGTGTAAAGTCTATTAAAGGGTATGAACCACGGTCAATACGAATGATATCCAAACTTTAAAAGTGTTGCATTTTTAACCACAGTTTAATAACTTTTCATCTATTGATATACTTTACTACATTATTCAACTTAAGCATGAAATATCAAAACTTTTTATCAGTTTTTTTTAACTGCTTGCAACTCATTATGTATCAAAGGTA
This sequence comes from Hetaerina americana, assembly GCF_022747635.1. Taxonomy (NCBI): domain Eukaryota; kingdom Metazoa; phylum Arthropoda; class Insecta; order Odonata; family Calopterygidae; genus Hetaerina; species Hetaerina americana. The sequence goes on from NW_027286292.1 coordinate 36,181,647, forward strand.
TGAAATGAATGCGTCACTATATGAAAATATATCTCCTCCGATATTATGGGAAAATAGTTAAATCTCTGGTTCACCTAGACGTGATATTGCTCTGTAAATTTAATTTTGAATTAGTGACAAGAACATTTATTATTTCCCATACCGGAAATAAGGGAAATACATTCCACCATCCGGGAGCTTACTCGTTCATCAATATAATCTGGACTTAAAAAGGCAATTAAAGTAAAAATCTCAAAGATTGAAACCACCAATTTTTTGTTGCTTTGAAATTGTTAAAAAATCTCTTGTCATAGGTTCCACTGATTTTGCTACCTAAGCGTGAATGTCTAAGTGTTTATTAATAATTTATTTTTTTATTTAATAATGTAAAAATAATGAAAAGATTTTGCCCTATTTGATACACAAACGAACATAAATTTCTGTAATTTCATCGAAGTGGAAGCCAATTCTACATCAGTGACAACCTTTAGTTGCAGATTGCCGATTTTGTTTTTGACAGCGAGTTATAACTGCATAACTTCATTCAATTGTACTTCAAACCAGTACATTTTCCAGTAAGCATACACACTAAATCAATAATATGTACTGAACCGTTAAACTTATTATTTTAAAATATGTTCAATTTGAAGATAACATTGCGTCCCAATATTTCGTAAGCGATTTCTGGACCAGAATCTGGTGAAAAATTAGATTATTCAGGAAGAAGCTTCATTATCCTCTCTTATTGTTTTCTCAATTTTTATGTATTTAGTCCCAAACTACTAGAGTTACCTCTTAACATGAAAAAATGCCTAAAAATTGAAAAAAAATTCAACTAGTGGAGGTAAATATCTCGCGCATAGGTGACTCATCTTGAACTCTTGTATTCAGCTTACACGAGTAACTAGCTAAGCGAACGTAGTACTTCGTTGTGGATAATGCACGTATGTCACTTTGCAATAATTTGTATTGTGAAAAGTTTGAACGATTATTCTTATTCTTTTTATTTCCTGTGCTCCGTCCATTAACAGCGGTAGAGAGTAAATATTTTATATACACACATCATTGTTTATTTTTATTTAAACAATCAAAAAAGTATACAGAATTATTTTATTTGACCCTGAAACGGCAATGACGAAATTTTATCTTGATAGGGTCCCATTGATGCCACTGATGTAATGTCGTCAATAACAAAAGAGTTCATGGAAGTATCCTTCAAAACCTTGAATGTTCATCTTCTGCTGGATACTGATATCTGAGGCAACTTTCATAGTTCACCACCTTTGCTGACATTGGAATTTGCCAAAGTTACTGAACAACTTCTGTATAATTTTCTACATCAGAACACATATTTTCCGTAATTTTCATTAACCCCTCTCTAATATACATTAATTTTACACATGACTTCACGAACTCACTCACTGACTCCAATTCAACCATTTGAATGGTGTTAAAATCATTCGCCTTAAACAGGATCCGGTCGAGGCTAATGATTTTTATACTTTTAAAAGTGTTTTTCATAGCAATGCGCATAATAGGATGACTCCATTAAAAATTATCGGAGCGGTATTTACTACAGTTTCATTGAATCAGATTGACTATATCTTGTGATGCGACAAAATTGGAAGCAATTATATTTCTTGGTGTTTTTATTAATTTCGTGTTATTCCCGTCTTAAATTTCCAGAAAACTATTCATAGTAGCATTTTTAAAATCCCGAGCAATATTGATTAATGCAAGATTAAGTAGTTCTTATAAAAAAATACCTTTAATTTCTGAGTAGATGAATAACGTTTTACTTCATTACATGAAATTTTTATAAAAGGGTGGCGAAAAATGTTCACTGTACATAATGGTAAAAGATGATGAATGGGGGAAAATCCGTGCAAACGCAAAAAAAAATAATTAGGAAATTAGGAAAGGTTCTCTCGGGATTGCCTTGAAGTCTGACGTACAATTTTGTTGGATGCCTTCAATTCGTAGTTTGAAGTTGGCTTCCCTTGGACGTGGTTTTAAACATAAGTAATAGGAAAAAGTCCGGAGATTATAGTGGCTGAAAACTCGTAACGATCAATGATATGTGCCCCAGTGCGTTTTCATGATGAAACCACCAAGTTTTTCCATATTTGTGGCCTCTTCCGCAGCATGGCGTGTCTTAACCTTCTCATTACGTCTGTATATAGTGCTTTCGCTTTACTGTCTGTCATTTAGGACCTTTACATATTCAACAACCCCCTCCCAATTGAAGAAAACGATCAACATCACCCTCACGTTCCATAGCGACATCCGAGCTTTTTTGGCTCGTGGGGAAGATAGCCAGCCTGCACTTGCGTGAAGACTGGGCTAAGGTTTCTATATGATAACCATGAGTCCAGGTTTTGTCATCTGTGGCAATTGTTTCTAAGAGTTTTAGTAGTCGTTTTAGTGATCGAGCAGTTCTAGGCTGATGTCAAGTCACTTTTGTTTCTGTCAATCTGTAAACCCTTGGGGTACAAATTTGGACGCGACGCGATGTATGCACAACATTTCTGTTAAAATGGTGAGATACGATCCGACATTAATCACAAATTCATTGGCAATCTCCTTGACACTAAAGCTACGGTTTGCACGTACTAAATTATCTATATTCTTGTCGTGGGTGTCGTTTGTGGGCGTCGTTTATTGACGTTGATGGTGGTGAACTTCTTGGTTCTTATCAGTTGAGTTTTGTTTAAACCGGCAATGGTTGTACCAACGAAAAGCACTATGCCCGACTCTAAAATTCATTGCCGCATGCCTCTCGATTCATTTCATGAGGTTTATTTTTACTTTCTCCAAGATTTAAACAAAATTTAATGCAAACACGCTGCTTTTCTAAAAACATCATTCCCACCGACACAAAAATTTGTACAATTAGCCTGTGCAAGGTGAAACAAGAATCGCTGTTGTGCGGAGGCATGTTGAGAAAAGACAACGAGCAGGGCGGTGTTTTACTTCTCTCATATGCTGATTGAGGGCAAAATCTCACTGATTGTGAAACGTCAAGCACTTCAAACATAGTGACCAGTTCCATTAATTTGTACAGACGTTCATGATGACTTGACCTCATGGCGAGATGTGAAGTCAGTCCGGAAAGGATTAGGCCATACAATGTTTTGAGAAAAATAGCCTACCTCGAACAATATGTCATTGTTCTCCTTCAAAGTGCTCATGTTAGGTCCTCGCACACTTATCCAAGCGAATCTTCCTCTTTTCGAAACAATCGGCTAAGTCCTTTTTTGGAATGGTAATCATGGTCATCTCGTGAGCGTCAAGAATTTCCAGCTGCAGTTGCAGAGGACTAGCTCCAAACGGAATATGATAACCAACGTTTTCTAAAAATGATCATGACATGATATGAATCATAAGTCTACAACTATGACCCTGAAATAAAAGCAAATTATTCCTGACTCTCGGTTGAGGAGATGAAGGAGAATGCGATGAGACAGCTGATTACCATTCCAAAAAAGGATTTACCTGGTTGTTTTGAAAAGTATGAGAGACGTAAGAGAGAGAGGGATAAGTGCGTAAGGTCCCAAGGAGAGTACTTCGAAGGGGATTAAGGCCTGATTGTCCTAGGTAGCGTACTTTTCTCAAATTATTGCGTGTTTGGATAGTTTTCGGATATACCTCGGAGAAAGAGCATTTAGGAAATTGAAACGAAATAAGGCAATGGGTGCATATAACATTCCCATGGAATAACACTTTAACCCCATACCTAAGGGTTTACAAGAACGTAGGAGGAAGATTTTAATGGACTTTTTAGTTACCTTGGTGGGGTTAGGAACTTGGTCGGAAGATTTCGTCAAATTAATGTTGGTTTCTGCCCCAAAAAAGGAAAGGCAACGTTAGAACAAGTGAACAATACAGAGAGCAGGGGATTTTCCCATCTCGGGTATGAGCATGCATTTCATATTTTGATTTTTATAATTTTGAACGATAAAGAACACACCCTTGTGAAATAAATAAAATTGTTTGTAGGAAAGGGAAACGCAATTTACTTGCATAGTTTCCGAAGAATAGACTGCATTAGTAATATCCAGCTTCTTCAATGTCTTTCCAGCAAAGTTTCAAGTGAAAATCAATATTATATACAATATTAATTGAGAAAAATTTTTACATTAAGTCTTTGGTAGATCATACAGCATAGTAAATCATACAGTATCCCAGAGAAAAACTAGATTGAGAAAAATCTTGTTTTTTAGTAGTAGGTTTCTTTTGCGAAGGAAAGGTTTTCCTACAGCTATTTTCCATTTATCTGAAAAAATATCATTCATAATATTAGGATTGCATTAAATCTCCGGAGATGCAGAATAAGCCAGCGTCTTCTAAACCGTATTGAAAGTGCCACAAAAAGACGTGCGCGTAACTAATGTACATGTCAAACTCTTTCTGAGCGTTTGACCAGCATGAGCATTTAAAGTTCCTGCCGGGCGTAAGACTGATTTTCTCACAAACTAAATCGTGTGCTCGCGACATTTATGAAATATTATTCCCTGGATTACCCGACAAAAAGCCTGGTGAGTAACCCCTAGCTGAGCCATCGTACTTAGTTGTAGGCAGCTATTAACCATTCCTGTACTACGAGCAGACTGGATTTAAGTTTCCCGAAACCAATGCATGCTTTTTATTTAATCTAAATCGTTGCAATTTTGACTTTAAATATAAATGGGGCCACATAGTTTTCTCCTTGGTTGCTTACTTTCATTATGAGCTCATCAAATATCATGCAATAACTTTTAGGTTAGCTCACCCGGGTTATTTACGTTGATTACCTTACTACAACTTTGCAGACTACGGTCATTTCGCCGTATTCTAGAGTTTTACGCATTGATTCTTTCGAGCACGTGTCTGAGAGCTTGGGGTACTGCTGTACTGATCCTTTGTCGTTTACATTGGAGGTTTCACGACTCAAGGTGAATAGTATAACGTTCGTGATGAGAGCATCTTGACCATCAGGAGACCAAAATTCACAAGAGAAAGAAAGTTACACCTTCTCATAGAGAGTTGCATCGTGGAGGTTCAAAGAAAACATTATCAGTGGACGCTAAGCGCACACTCGTGGAATTAATAGCCGTTCCGGAGCAAAGACATTAAGAGGCCCGGGGGAGGCAGGGGCAAGAAGCAAGTTGGGTATGACAGGGGGAGTGGTTTCAGGGAATCAAAAGTTAAAAGTTCCGAGTGAGGGTGATGGGGAAGGGGAGGGTAAATTTGGAGTGGGGGGCAGGAGAGATGGAAGAAAGAGATCCCTGGTGACACAATTAGCCCTTTCCGAGCCCTTCACTGCGCCTTCTTGCCACTTCCTTGTTATCTTTCCTCTTAATTTCAATATCTCTTCCTCTCGACCGCATTCTTTGTCTCCTAACCTCCCGCACGCTCTACCGCCCGTCTTTTAACCCCTATCATTTTCTCCAGCCCACCGCCATCCTACCACCTGCACCATAGCCCTATCTTCCCTTTTAACAACTTTTTCAAAGTTTATTCCGTCAATGTTTGGACAAAAAATTTCATTTCCTTAGCAAAAGCGAAGCCTATACATATTACGTAACTCACTATTACTAACATCTAGTTCAATTCTAGCTCCTGTTGTCAATATTTTTTGAGGAAGCTCCTAGGATCGTATTGAGTTCTCAGACGTTATCTTTGACCGTGAAATTGATATCAACTAGTAAACGGTTTAAAAGAATGATATTTTGTTAGCAATTTACCTGTGTAGTTACTGTTTGAATGATTACTTTAAGAATTTTAACATTTTTACTGTAAACACTCAGATTTTGTATCCCCATGACAATATTTCTTCTGAAAATGTAAGCATTACGATCTAAGAAGTCAATTTTGTAAATAGTAGTTTTTTTTCCATACTTGATTTGTAGATGTCCTTGGAGCTATAGGTCAGTTACGCCTTTGAGGAAAAATTTCGCCGAGTGAAGGAATATTCCTCCTTTCAAAAGACTCGATTTCACAATCATTAGAATGACACATGTAACTAAATTCCATTTCAATGCTATCGAGGTTTGCGAAATAGTATGGTAGGATACCTGCGCTATGTCACGAGGAGTGGGTTTACACTCATTTAAATTATGTTGTGAATAATAATTTTAAAACATATTATCGCATTACCCAAATTTTACTTATTAAATGGAAATAAAATATATCTAGCATCTTTAGCTAGAAAATATTTTTAACTTTGAAAGGTTTCCATGTGCTAAAGTTTTCAAGGAATTCTTTAAAAACTGATTTGATTGAAAGGAAAACAATATCTTACTTGATTTCCATGAGATCAATCTTTAGGTAAAAGGAGAACATTTCATGGTACTAATGCTTCGTAAACCCGTCTACGTTCGTGATATCACCCATGAATCAGAAATCTACCTTGGGTCCAAAATGCGGTGGCAGAGCACGGATGTGGAAACTTGCCTCCCGTCTCTAGGAATTAATCCCGCAGTGGATAAATGAAGGGAAAAATGGGAGCGCATGAGAACAGTGCGATAACGATTCAAGGTGCTCAGGTGGGGAGGACCATAAGCCCAGAATCGTTCGGCATCTGGGTAAGCTTACTAAGGTGAAAGGAGAGTTTTGTATTTCTAGTGGGTTCCGTTTCTCAATACAGCTGACCTCCTGCCCCATAAGGTAGAGCACCTGCCAAAACAAAAGCCCTGTTACCTGGCATATTCGTGGATTAAGATACATAAATAATTGGTTATCAGGGTTAATTTAACTTCTGGCCATACTCTGAACAGATTTTTTTGCTTTGCGCATTATTACGTGCGTATATACGCACGTATTATTATACGTACTTGACGTAAAATTCATCTTCAATAACGGTATGGGTCACCATCATAGAAATATGCTCTAAATAGTATGAAATTTTAGCATGCTAACACATTTCTCTCTCGAATGTTTCATTCTCATAATTATTATTTTTATTCAATCCAATCTTTAGCTTAATAAGGTGACTTAATCTTTAAATATTCTTCATTTTTCTCTTGAAAATGATTAATGTACTATAAAGAAAAGTAATGACAAATTGATACTTTGCTGCATCAAATAAGTGTACGATAAAAATTCATTCTATACCCTGTCGCTCTCAGTAATTAATGGCTGCAAAAGGAAGCTCATTCGTGCTATGAATTGACTCTTAAGGCTTAGCTTCGACAACATGCCATATTGAATCGGCCGCCGGATTCTCAGGCTGACGTGCGAAATTTCTCAACTAAGAGATTAAATCGACCATCAAAATACTAAGTTTACCGAGAAAAGTTTGTTTTGAAGAGGCTTCTTTAATAAACTGGACCTAAGTCCACCGTCACTTCCTAAACTATGCTGCCATACTCAACTTAAGAAGTTTCCTGAGTTCACTCTACGCCGGTCTGAAAAATTACTTTGTCTACCGAAAATCGTAAGGAAAACTGCGCATCGCTTCCGTAATCAATGATTTACTTGGAACCGGAAGAGGCTATTTGGATACACATCAGTTATATTCGAGTCAAAAGGATTCTTTAAAAAAATTATATTCACATGTTCACATCAATTCTAACCCAATGAAATGATTCTTGTTTATTTTATGGATAACCAAAACTATTCACAGTTGGTTTGCAGTCACTCATGAATTCTGGATAGCAGCTGTAGCGTTACAGTAGATTGCTATAATTACACTTGCCACCCACAGTGGCTAGGGAATTTTTAGTTCTACTCAAATGCATGCACTTTACTAATCTCGTGTGTTTTGCGGTCAAGACCCTTCCCACATGACCGCACGGTATTGCCATTTAAGTACGTAGTGCTCATGCCAGCATTGCTTGCCCTGCAGTGTTTGCTTTTAAGCTACCCCTTCCATCCCTCGTCTCTCCCTGTAGGGTGGGCGCCTGTAGCTTCCGCTGCCTGCAGCGTTGTATCACTTTCTCTGCCTATGTCCTTGTGGGCGGAGACCATGAGTTGAACGTCCATATGGTGGTGGAATTTCCCCTCATTACTTTTCAATTCTATTTTGCAAATTACTGGATAAATTTTTACTACATTCTAAGGTGCATGTATATGTTAGTTGATAGTATAGGTATTAAAATCACCCAAGAATAGTTTCGGGTATATATAAATACCCTTTCAGGCTCACATTTTTAAATCTTAATTTTTTCTATACCTTATGATCAGTTATCACTAGCAAATCTTATTAATTCATTTTTTTTAATGATATGCATTTAAATCCTCCGGTTTTCCGAAAGTTTCTACATAATATTACAATATATTATTGATAGTTATTAAATAAATCCTTCGCAAATTACACAAACATATCTTAGCATAAACATAGAAATTGTAAAATTTTTAAGGTTAACAAAACCTTATCCATTTTAAGATTTAGGAATATTTTATTTGCATTAAAACCGTTGGTATTCAACCATAAGCGCTTTCATTAGTAAGGTGGTCGGAAACATGTATACACACCCTATGACAGCGTCGGCATTCATATACGTTTCCTAGCTAACTATAGGATTTTCAGTTCGATTTCAATGTATGCTTTTGCCATGGTGAATGAATATTCATATCGGTCTAAGGTATTTTAATGCGAACATACTTTCCAATTCGTACAATTCTATTTTAAGGCAACAACATTTTTTGAGAACTCTATGGATTTCTTTCAATTATTTGGTAATATAAAGTCTGCAGTTTATGAGATTAAAATAATAGATTAGTGTTACGCTTAAAAATAGATTCCGTTGAAATTTTTTCAGCGTAATTAAATTTCGCCCATTAGGTGCACCCAAAGGATGGAGAGAATAAATACGTTTCAGGCCACGTGATTCCACTTATGAGCAAATGTTTGATAAAATAAGGAGATATTGCTTCTTACTGAATGTTGGAGCACATATTCGGTGAGTTTACTTTAACCAAATATTTTATTGTTCAGCAAGCGTTTTTCAAAAATGCAAAAGTTTGCCATCGACGGTGAGTGTTTTCTCCCGAACATTTCCGGTGGAGAAGCATCATTTAAGTAATACACTGTTAAAATTCACCATAATGAAAGAAATTAAAAAAACATTATTGTGTATGCATTTGTATTCTCTGTATTTATATCTGGTGATTACCGGACTGATTCATGCGTAAGATAATTCAGGGATATTAGAACTCAGCTGAGTGTATTTTCCTTCACATAGCTGAAAAAAACAGGCTAGGACGACGGCAAATGAAAAATCTTAGCAAATGTATACCTACCCGCAATTGATATATTCTCAGAGTGAATTTGCATTCCTTTAATTGCTTCTGCAATTTTTATGATATGATGTATTCAGATGCAATACACGGGATCAAATCTTTATTTGAATCCTAGATCCATTATATGATGGAGTCAAATTTGCACTTCTAAAATTAATAGTATTAAATCATTCAGCATTTTTGAATGCTTTAACCAAAAAATTCCTGGTTTTATTCATTTAGGAACCTACTTCTTCATTCGAAAATATATAATTTTGGAAATAGTTTAGAAACTTAGAGGTCTCGCTTTCATATTGTTTCGTGTAAAATGTTACGTTTCCATAGTTTTGCTGTAATTGTATCATATTTAAATACTTGTGATTGTACATTGTCCACATATTTAAAAAGAATGAAATGCATTCGTAATTCAGTTTTAAATCATTTGAATTTTTGAATTGAGTGCTTTATGAAGCGAATTTACCATTCATTTGTGAATCCAAAACAATTGAAAACGTCTTTAATTATTTAGATATTGGTGATAAATGTATAACAAATGAGACGCTCAACATTGCCCGCAAGCTTACTCAAATAAATAAATTAAAATTTTGTGATAGGATTGATAAAGAAGTATTAGGTACCGATTGATTTATCATGGAGTCAATATTTGAAGGTAGCGTTCATGTAATGGTTTCCCCCAAAAGTCGACGTTCTCAGACCATTTTTACATCCTGTCATTTAAAAAAAACCATGTCATTCCCAACTTTGGTCTTAGTGAAAAGAACTTGCGTACTAATTTCATTAGAGCATGCATCATGAAGGTAATTAGTTTAGATTTATTGAAACCATTGAAATACATACCTTTATAATTTTTAAGAAACCCTGTGATTTTGCGAATATTCATAGAGATTGACTATCACTACTAGCTTGTGGGTTTTAGCATTGATTTAGATCAAGTTAATGAGATTGCTCTGATTTATATCTAGGCGGCGGGATTTTGGTAACAATTTTCTAAATATTTTTTCCTCCGGGTGTGAGATCACGTCTCTCTTTTAAACACTTCACTAAGTAGCTTAGCGGAGTCACTCACTCTGACATTTCCCTTGCCTGCATGCCAGCCTGCTATCTCACAAAATGCCGCCCGCCTACCCCGATGGTGTAAATCATCCTTATCATATCATGTTTTTCTATTACTCCGTGAAGTTTGATACATTCACAGAAAAAGTATTTTGAAAAGAAGAGCATTTATAGTAAAATAAAAATATCGGTGACTGTAATTTCAAAGACGATACCAATTTTTTAAGGTTAATTCTGCGTAGGAGAATTTGGCACAATGACGGTTTCTATGATTTAAGATCATTCAGGCCCAAATGAAGTCTCCAACATCAAATGGGAAACAAAGGTATTGACTGAAAAGCCAGTAAAACCTTCGTCCCATCAAGCAGACCACTGTAAGAACTACCCGATAAACTTGATTCCATATTTATGTTGCCATCGTCTAAAATAATTTTGCGACTTTAAATGAGAAAATTAAAATGCTTTCATATTGTAATGAAGTCATTCAAAAACGCCCAAATATATGAGTTTGTGCATGAGTGTTTGTCAATTATGTAACAGCGGCTGCTATGCATTTTACTCATTTAACGTTTATCTAATAGATTATCAAGTTTTCTCTACTTATAATTTCATTTACATGCCTCTGATACTATTCTTATACATTCATTTTACCTTTTAAATGTATTTATAATATTTGATTCTTTTCAAAAAAATTACCTTATTCAATGCAAAGGATTTTGGATAAAAATTGTAATGCTTTTATGACGAAATTTTCAGAATGAACTTTATTCATGAATTTATATCACTTGTACCCATGCAAGAGAAATTTCTGAAGGAGATTTCCCAATCTCATCGAGATATCTGGAGATCCACCTAAATAGTAGCCGTGATGAGTAAGGAAAAATAAAAAAATGTATTCATTTGGCCTCTCTCATTGATGATAAAAAAAACAGCAGGGGTTTTTAATTTACTTCTACATCTACATCAATACCCTGCGAGCCATTAAATAGGTGTGTGGCAGGAGGTGCAGCAACAGGAGGAAAGGGTAAGGAATGAGGTGGTTAGGGTTTTTCAAATAGAGGGGAACCTGCAAAAAAAAAAAATATATATATATATATATATATATATATATATATATATATATATATATATATATATATATATATATATATATATATATATATATATATATATATATATAACATAACCATGCGCAGTCCCTACCTTGTAGGTTAATACTTACTGAGCCGAACTGACTCCTGGAAGATTTAGATTACAATCATTCTGGTCTCTTATTGTTCTTGGAAATAATGACATTTTAAACCTGTCAGTCTTGCAGTCTATCTCTCTCATCTTATATTTGTGATTCCTCCGCCCGTAAAACGTTGGGGTTCGTATTATGTTCTTGATATCATCGGAAAAGGACCCATCTTTAAATGTTTTAATAAGTTTAATCTATATTGTAAACGCCGCTGTGTAAGGGAATCCCAGGCTAAATTTTGTAACAAAGTAGTTACGCAATTGCGCTGGTCATAACAATGTTCGACAAATCTAAACCCCAACCTACCCTCGCGATTTCTGTTAGATTCGCATTGTTTGTTTGTTCAACTAAACGGGAGGGGATTGATCTTTTCCCAAAAATGTATTACTACGCATTTTTTCAAATTTATTTCCAATTTCCATGCATCGCACCAAGTCTGAATTGCATCTAGGTCGTTAGCTAACGCGACTCAGTCTTCGTGACTTCGAATGTCCCCATAAATTACCGCAACTATCTTATTGTCAACCAATTCACCTTCACCAATTTACATGTTTAAGGACAACGTGGTAGCGACTATGTTAGGGTGAGATCCGTGTATAAAGAAAACGCAAAATTATTCTATCGATTGGAAAGTTGATCGTTTTCTGCTTCGCCTCTCAATCATCGGATTCCATGAATTCGTCCCGTGTTGGAGGCGAGTCACTCGAGAGTGCTCCTCTAACGTGAATTCATGATTGGAAAGCTTACGACGGTGGAATTCTGTGAAATATTTCGAGCTTTCAAGTCAGGTTTCCATTAGATGCGAGACGTGCCGCCACGTGGAAAACTAGAGACGGAAAAATGTATCAGAGGGGAGGTGGCGGTCCCATCTCCCCTTCGGCCCCCCCAAACCCAGCCAGCTCTCCCCGGCAACGTCCGACAACAGTTCCGGGGTAAGAAATCAAAAATTCCCGGAGAAATCTTTTCTTTAACAAACAAATTTGAGGGTTCTGGCACCTTCTCAGCCCTTTGGAGGTGAATATTCCCTTATTACACACTGGAATACTCCTCCGCTTCCGCCGCTCACGTGCGGCCTTCTCCGAGCTTCATCCCTGCTCCCATATTTTCCTTCTCGAAAGACTTTCATAATTGCTTTCTGCCTCTTCTCTGGGTCCACACCCTACGTCTTCCCCTCACTTTCCGCGTCACTTGGCGCTCGAGTATCCTGAGTCGTGCACCGCCAAGGAAAGGAAGAAGTCCACCCTTCAACCCCCTCCCCTCTGGTTCGCCCTTTACCCGGGAAAAAGGGCGGACGCCTCGCTGAAACGGCAGTAGTCCTTGGAGGTAGGCATCTGTCGCGAGTGACTGGAGCCTCGATTCCGATTCACGATTTTAATGATTTCATTCGAACGACTGGATGAGCGCTGGATGAGCCCTCTCGCGAATGTCTTGAACCTCGTCGCCTAGAGCGCCAGCCACCTAGGACATGGAGCACTCAGGTGCGTTTAGTTTCCGTGTTACATACGAGACGGTTTTCTTATTTTCGTCTTTTTAAATTCCCTGAGATGGTCACATTGAAAATTGAAAAAAGGAGATTATCACCACGCATTTCAAAATATGCTCAACGTTTGTACCAGTTAAATATTATGTATCGCAGTATTGGAGTATTACATGTGGAGGTTCTTTAATGTGTAACAAGAAACAATCGTAATATCTATTAATTATGTTTATAATAGGCTAAGTTTGATTAGAGGTATTTCAATTACGATTGAAGGACGTAAATATAATCCTCTTTATAATGAATGTCTTGAGTGGAGAGTATATGAAATTTATCATTCGATTTGCTTTAAAAGCTTGTAACTAGAGCAAATGAGGAAGTAATAGTGATTAAATTGGTAATTTGCATTCTATCTCCTATTTAAAAGTTTAAAGTCATATCTTCATCAGCAAGTATCCCGTATGAATGATATCATTACGCTTATAACACCTTGTTGTTATAGTCTCTAAGATAATTACAATGACGATTAAAGACAAATTATTCCAGTTCAAAGAAAAAGCTAAATGTAATTTAAAATAAAGGGTATAGTATTTTTGTGGGAGAGCGAGATAGAGTACCATTGATAGAAATATTTTCCTAAATTTCCCTTAGCTGAGTCATCTTGTAGGGATTAACTAATTGTAAATATCACAAGCAAAAGCTATGACAGAATTTTGGGACATAGAGCCGTATAATACAAGCAATTCCTTTAGGAGTGCCTAAGCGATGAGTGTTATGATTTGGAGTGACTTTACTCACGAAACGAAATCTTTCAAAATGCTCGAATGCGTGCTTAAAGCTTCACGCGTTGGAGTGTGTTGGATGAAGAGTTTTTTGAAGGAGAATGGAGGGACGAAAAATGAGAAAATACGGCGCTTCGCATGAGTGCTCCATTTCATCTTCTCATCGTTTCCTTCCTCAAACTCATCCCGCTTGGTTTTTCATTTTGATAATAGATCCCTAGGGTACGTCTTGTGGCAATCTTAAATGTATAGCTAGGGACATTTGTTTTTCATCGTCTCAATGAAAAGATTAAACCTTGGTTATTGATTTATTTATTTAAATAATCGACCATTATAAGCAAACACACCATGTTGCACAGACTATACGAAAAATGTGTGTGGCCAAACATCTCTTTGCTGTTAATAAATTAACAGTGATTAAATATCTCTCGCATAAGCAATTGGATCGCACAATAGAAAGAAAATTATGTTTAAAAATTAAATACTCCATTATTTTCCATTGAAAACCTTTGTGTAATAGTCCTCTCTTTTTGGTACGATTTGGTCCCTTATATACTAATAAAATAAATACTAATCACGGATACGGGCAACCTGTGTAATATCAGGTATCCAGAATTTGTTGGGAAAAGATCTTAATTCACAAGTGTATTGGAAAATCGACTCTATGAAAAAAAGGTCAGTTCTAGGGTTATTTTACTCTGTTACTACTATTTACTCTGCGTTGTTGAAAAAGCAGGCTAGGCAAAACCTAAAAATTATCTTCCAAATTGATTATTAACACCGAGCTGAGATAAATAAAGTTTCATCTTTGGGGATATTACTTGAAATTACGATAGGTTTAAATAAAATTGAACCAATCAAAGTTCATATCAGCCAATTAAAAAAACATATTTTAATCACTGCCGTAAAGACCCTATTCCTAGGGAATGACATCGTAACGCATAGTACAAAGTCTGTCCCAAAAAGAAGCGGAATATGTTTGGGGATAAAATTTATCGTAGGTCAAGGTACAAATTGCAAATCATCTTGAGAGCACCCTAATGTATTGACACACCAATCCACCAGTTGTGGTATACATCCTGTAAGACATAAACACGACCCTCGCTCAGTCACCTCGTTATGGTATCTTAGTTTTAATCCAATGGTCCAAAATGGTATCCAAAGGGGTTATACTTGGGCCGTACTGAAAGACCCATTACTCGTCACCAGTAACTACCAATTCCAAAAATATCGGGTCACTTTCACCGTGGTCCAAGGCAAGATTGTCACACAAACAGTCTTCTGACAGAACCTTGGGGATCATTTATGCACACCATTCTCTTGGTTATGTCTTCTGTAAAAATGTAATGCACTATGACTTTCTGAATACTTCAATCTTCTGCTAACTTCCTGATACTCGGACGTTAATCAGAATTGAGCATGTCTCATTATTTGCACTGTGTATATATGATGGTTGTCTAGGGCATTCCTCATCATCAACATCCTAATTAACGTCCCTGAATATCCTGTACAAGCCGAAAACCATCACTTTTCTCCATTTTCAAAAGCATACTTAACCATGATCATGGTCTTTGAAATCAATTTTTCAAGGTTAATGTACAATTGTATTGCAAAGAATTGCTCCATAGAAAGTGGCATCATGAACTCTTGGCGTGACGGACGAGCAGGGGTCCAGGTCTAGCAGCAATCCGCGCGTTACAAATGCCCACAATGATCTGACCTAAGTTTGATTGCTGTCTCAAGATCTCTCATTACATTTCCCACCAGAAATCACTGCACATCAGCCATATGCAATGGTGGCAAAAAATTATTCCACTAATTGTAGGGGACAGATCCTTTATTTCACGAAATAATTATCATACTGTAAAGAATAAAAGGATACGTGAGCTTAAAGTGTTTATTGTAGTTCTATGCCTAACTATCAAAGCCGAAATTACATAAATATAAATATAATAAGATATTTTTTTGTAAAATTTAGAGTAAAAAGTGCTGTTAGAAGAATGAAACTAGAGTGTTGTCTGCTGCACATATACAATGGATACCACCTGGACTGCAAAATGAACAGTGGCTCTCTTGCACATAAGTAAGATAGATATTTCCTCCACCAATTTAGAAGAAACATCAATGCATACAGAAAATATTATGGATATGTAAAAAGCTAGTTTAAGAATTAAAATCAAAATATTTACAATCAATCCGATACTGGAAAAGTTTCTAGGAGTTTAAAAATGATATTCAATTGATATTGATGGTTTGGTATAGTTGTTATAAAAATGGTAGCATTATAACAGCAATTGCACAGCTTCTGTCTGTGATTTCAATGAGGAACTTCTTATCAAATGTAAGGATCGGGGGAAATATATTTATGGTTTATATAGAAAAAAATCAAGAAGACCGACCAGAACCATTCCAACTAGCATTACAATGTGTCATCAGATAGATTCCAACTGTAATACATGACACTCTCGTGCAAATATTAAACGAAAAGGCGCGGTAAAGTAGTAGGAGACGTGAAAGAAACACATTCAATCCTGCAGTGAAATACAACAGAAGTTGGTCAATTGAATAAAGTTAAAAAAGAATGACCATGATGAAATTTATACGGAAATAAAAAATGCAGATGATACATTTCAAGCCTCTCATAAGAAGTTGCTGAAACTGTTGGGAAGCTATGAGTGTTCATGTAAGAGTGTTCAATGGACTAGATTCGTTAATATTTAAAATACCGTGAGTAAAGGGTCGTAACAGAAAAAGTAACATCCGACCCAGGAAGCGTCCCATCGGGTGTCCCACGAGGAAGTGTTATCGCTCCGCTATTGCTCCTTTTATATTTTAATGACATCGGGTCTCTGGTCACCAGTACACGTCGTCTATATACAAACGATGCAGTGATATACTGAAAACTATCCTGTCATGAAGATAGCGTTTCTTTATAGAATAATCTACACACGATCCAAAAGTGGCGTGACACGCGGGAGCTAAAATTTAATTTGAACGAATTTCTGGAGGATAAATTATCCCGATAAGTTTCTGGAGGAAGATTATTTCACTTGAAAACGCCTACACTATACAGTGAATCAGAATAATAAACATAAAATCGGTAAAACACAAGGGTGTCATGATTACTCAGGATATACGAATCGTATCCCATGGAAAAAATCTTTGTGAAATTTGCGGATCAGCAAAAAAAGTGGGAACTCATATTAAGGATACTTGGGAAATGTAATGTGGGCGCGTAGGAGAAATTGAAATCCACACTGATCTTGCGTAGAAATAGAATAATACATAATTATATAAATTTAATTAAACGTCGAAAAAATTCTTAGATAACTTTTGATGTTGTTCATCTACTATCTTTATGAACGCCTTATTTTTGCAATTTACATTAAATTGATTAGTAAACAGACTAGCCTTAAAAGTAGTTGTAACGTACCTTACTTACAAAATATTGAATTAAGAATAGGATTTCTAACCTTCAATAATTAATCCCCTATTTAAAGGAAACTATCTAAAAACTAATTAAATAAAAAAATGCGTACTAAAGCCAACTGATGAAATGTTACATTTTTAGGGTTTCACATCAGTTATTAAACTGCATGGTAATTTAAGTTGTTACATTTATAAATTATTTGTAGGATTTTTGGAGTGTCATAAAATTTAAAAAATACCGGCGCAAATTTTACCAGTCTACCAAATGTTGATAATTTACGCGAGGTCAACTGAGATAAACGGTTAATAAAAGTTTGTGATAGAGTGATATTTTTCAAATCGCTTTCTCATTTTTCTCCAGTTTATTCAAATTTCTCATGACCGCCGGAATAATCAATTTCAGGAGACCTTGGCCAAGATAGGCACTTTTGGAACCACAATCTTCATTTTATTCTTCAGAAGTTGTGTTTGGGAAACAATTTGGCGATGGACGTTAGAAATTTGATTAATTTCAGCTGATGATTTGAGCAAGCGCCAACACCCAACTCCGAGAGACGTCTCCTTTATTTCATTAACTATTCTCACAGTTTGAAAACCTCAAAAACTCGCTTGAGTTTCCGTAGGCGTGTTTTGTGAGTGTAGGAAATGAGAAGGTATCTCTGTTTACTTATGAAGGAAGATCTTTAATGTGACAGTACTATCAATATTTTCAAGACTCCATATCTCTTGACAATACATTATTCCAACTAGAGTATGCTGTGGGTGGACAAGATACTCTCGAGACATACTTAGTTTTGGAACTACTCCGTTTGGAACGCAAAATAGCTAGGTTTGTGAAAAGTAGTAATACTGGTTTAATTTACTAAATGAATTTCATCCAGGTTAATTTACCGAGTAATTTAAAGACATATTAAAGAAGAAATATTAACAGTCTTGACTTATTATGGTTGATCAAATCACCAACCAATAAGAGTGATGTATTGTAGAACGGATAAATATAAAACGCCGTTTTTTCCTCGTGCCATTAGAGATCAGAGTAGAGCTGATCGCAGGCGCGTATGAGATAATTAGCATGGTAGTGTATATATTTTGCCAATATTCTGCATGTTTTTGAAAAAGACCCATTTTATTAACACACCTCCCGCATGATTTGAATAATGGTCCTGTCATTGAATATCTTTGAATGGAAGCAACTTCTTTCGGTTTAACTATCATCCATTGCTAGCTGAAACTGATATTTTTATAGAAGTGTATTGGGATTGTGAATGCATGGCTGGTGACCTAACATCCCCTGCCACACACCCTGCCTTGGCTTGCGGGGTTACAAGTATGCTTAGAAGAGTAAAAACATTAAAATGAAAATGTGAATCGTGGTTTAAATTTATTTTGTGCCGTTATGGACGATCCTAAGTTTGCCATACCTGTAATTACACATTTAATTATCTCTTAGAACGGAAAGAAATAGAAGTAAGCTTGGATTTATGTTTATCGCATATGCATTACCCCCAGGAATTATATTTTTTGCCCATTTTGGAGCAAATTACCCCGATTGCTGCAAAAAACTCTTGGTACCAACCGGGGTGAACCACCCCCTCGAATCTCCACGCGTCCACTCCGGTTCATTTGAGAGGAAATCGCGGAGAATGTTTGGTCACTCCGTGTACTTTGCATTTACAGTGAAAAAGGTGATGAGGTAGTGGACTGAATTAAAATAAGAACTGAGTCATCCTACCGGGTAGATTATTGGCTTTAAAGCATAAGGAAATCAAATTATGCCAAAGATTAGGGAAAGCTAATCTGCACACAACATTAATTTGCGGAGTGAACACATACATCATTAAAACATCAAAACTGACAAAAAAATCAGGGAGACTTTCGTATATTAAGAATAAAAGAGCACCTATAAGGATACATGG
This sequence comes from Hetaerina americana, assembly GCF_022747635.1. Taxonomy (NCBI): domain Eukaryota; kingdom Metazoa; phylum Arthropoda; class Insecta; order Odonata; family Calopterygidae; genus Hetaerina; species Hetaerina americana. The sequence continues at coordinate 36,200,748 of NW_027286292.1, forward strand.
CTAAAGTAAAGTTAATATTCCGAGGAGTTGGAGATAAAACCACGAGTTTAGGAACTAATGGAATGCGTAAACCAATTGATAAGATAAAACTGAATGTTCTATGGTGGAGAGTAATGAAGGCAGAGCATGGAGGACAAAATTGGACATACTAGAACAGCAAGTGAAGTGTTTAGGGGAAAACTTAGAAAAATTTGAGCAAGCGGGGTGGATAGCAAGGAAAAGGAAATAATGGATTTCAACAATAGGAATACAGAGGAGATTAATTGGAATTACCTGAGGTAATTACCAGTGGTGGTTAAGGACAAATTGTGGTTTGTTTTAAAAAAGGAGAAATTAAAAGTGAATCTTAAACAATTATAGCAAGGTCCATATGATTATTTGATCCAGGAATTACAGGATTACTTTTTCACTGTGGAGTTGCGTAAACTAATTAATGCGGATAATTGCCATGAATACGCTTTTCAGATTTTCAGGATCTTGAAGTGTCTTTCCAGGTTTGCTATTCATGGGACCATTCATTAATTGTCCAACTTTCTCTCACATTATAGCGAGGGTCTGTGGAGAGAAGTTTGAGAGGCAATCTGTTTCGTCCTGAAGATACTCCTTACCCCATACAAGAAACTTTGAAACACTAAACGCCCCACTCGCCGTATTCATGGACTTCATTCTCATCAAACTGGTTTATTGTGTGCAATATGGTTTAATTTCCAGAACGGCATGGCTCTCTAAGCAAAAACGACTTAATTTACTTTCTTATTCAAGTAAAATATAAAATGCCCATTATTTATTGTGAAAAAAATCATTATTTGCTCCTTTAGTTATTAGTTAAAATTACCATGTGCCAATTTGATGGTAGTAAACGATAAAGTCCTTGATATGCATTTATAATATTGTGCAGTTTAATTTTATTTTCATTGGAATTCTTATACTTTGGCTTTTAGCTGATTAGCAAATCCTTATGGCAAATCTGTCTTAATGTAGTTGGCACTCAGTTATTAGAAACACGATAGGAACACATTTCTAAGCTAGACTTATCGTATAGAATTAGAGTCATAAGAGTAAATTCTTGTCTGATGCGAAATTTAATGGAATCGATTTATCTAATAATGAAAAACTATAACTTTGTAATTCAACAGTTTTCAATTTAAACACAACCATGATATCGACGCTCAACGTTCGATGGTGACGTTGAACGTCGAGACCCGGGTTGTATCTGAATAAAATACGGTTGTTTTACCAATTTGTACTTTTTGAATATATCATAAGAATAAAATCAATTGGCCACGATGAAAACTCTTTCAATGAATCCATTTATTTTAGGAATTTTTCATAGTGCCATGTAGAGCGCTCTCTCTGGGAATCAAGAGATGAAAACGTCGAGGGTAAAGTGAGCTTGAATAATGCTCTCCTCTCTATCGCAAAGAAAAATGACTCCCATAGTAGTTTTATTAGTTAATATTTTAAAAAAATGTAAATTATTCCAAAATTTAAATACTCCTATTTAAATCCTAAGGGTCACTATTATTTATTTCGACTGAATCTAAATCTTACGGCAAAATAATTATGTAAAATATTAAACATTGTTTCTTTTCAAACTCAGGTATTTGAATGCTCTCTTGTGCTAGCATATATGGAAGAATAATATAGGAAGGAGGAGTGAGCATTTATTTGTCAATTGCACAACTGGCAGCTTTGGGTATCGATCATGCCTCACATCTGCCTCTGTTTGCTTGTATAAAATGTCACTGAAATTGGAGCGTGGAAAACTATTTTCACTAAACGTACCCATACAGAGTTTCATGAAAATACCGCAGGACTTTAATGTGTGGTTGCGTTTGTTCCCCTCTACCCTTGCATGAAGATTATGACAAACACTTGAGTTAATGACTCGTCGAGCACTAGGGTGAGCAAACTCACTGACGGTTTTCAAAAGAGTACACCAGCTGCGAAGGGATTGCATCTGGTCTCTTAGGGTACATTTAAAGTTGATAGGGCTAGCTCTTGACAGTTCTGGAATTCCTAACATAGAGCTAGATATGCGTTGGTGGCTATTTGTTTAGCATGTTTCTGAAAGGGACATCAACCGTTAAGAATGTGCGAAAAAATTTCCTTTTGACTCAGTTTCAAGCGTAGACAGTTACGCGGAAGCTAAAAATTAAAGTTATCTGTTATGATAAAAAGATATGAAAGGAATCTATTTATTGGACGGAAGAATTTTATGACCTTGATTAGATGTACATTTTTACAAACACAATTGGAATTCTGCTTGCATGTAGCAGCCATCAATTTTCTGGGTGTCTACGGTGTTTGGAGAAATAGTCGAAGACTATACTTTGCTAAGGGAGAAGTGAGTTTTCACTTAATTAAAGCACCTCTTGAATTTGAAGTAATGCCAAAAATGTGTGTGAAAAGAGCTCTGCATAATTGAGACTATCTTCAGTTTGGAATAACTTCAAACACCCATAAGGTATAAGTTTATTTAATAGATAAACGACAGTACCTTGTACACTTTTAGTGTCTAAACATGGAGAAAATTTATAGTTATCCTGTAGAATAATTTGAAGAAAATCCTTGCCTCATATGTTTGTAAATTTATGGATCAATTCGATGAGAGAGTTACGATTCAGTAGATCACTTCCTTAACCCTTTGACGATTAATTAAATGGAAATTGAATACGTAGCCATTAAGTCAATTAGATTTGTATATGATCAAGCGGGAGAAAAACAGACAACAAATGTGTTGTAGATAAGTTTGATTGGTGTTTGGGCCCAATGCGAGATGAATGGGGCGACGAATAGCAGCAGAAAACGAAAGTAATGGTATCCAAGACTAACAGAAAAGCTAATTTAAGCAGTAAATTACGCAAAACGCTTACGCTTATTGGGACAGTATATTGGTATGAAATGGGCAAAATAGTATATACTACCTTGATCAAAAAGTTCCCGGAATAACCACCGTGTGGCGCTCCCATCGTTCCGATTTGAGTTCTGTTTTTTTTGTTAAATTGGTACATCTGTTGTTATTATCACTAAATATTGTTATTCTATCTAAAAACTGTTATTCTGCTAAATACTACATCTGTAGTATTTAGCAGAATAGCGTTTACTGTGCGTTAAAATAGGGAATTGAGTAATCTTTCAGGCAGGGAAAATCCGTCCAAACTATCAGAGGCACGGCAGAATATTTATTAATAATAAAAGAAGGGGTTCGAGCATAACGGAAGAATATATGACAGATTTTTCTCTATGGAAACTAACTCCGTCATTTAATCATGGAAAGGGATGATGATGTCCGTGAAGAAACTTCGTGAAAGCCATACTTAATGCTGAGATGGAAAATGCATTCAAGAAAATGAACAAAAAAAGGTTGGAAGAGAAAGGAAATAAGATTGTTGGATAGGTTTATTTTTTAAGGGACTACTCTAGAGTTCAGGAAATTATCGATGGATATTTTTTAAGGGAATAATATACAATAATTGGAAACAAATATCTTCCTTTATCAATACTGATCGATACAAGGATGACCTCAATCGATCAGTATTCATTTCAACCAAAAAATAAGAACAAAAGAAATATGTGAGTTATATATCAGGATAGGTTTAATTAAGTTTACCCGCAGAGAGATTTGTACATAAGATCATAAACGAAAGAATAGTAATGAAGGTAAATAAATTGCATAGCGAAATATGCATTTTGGTTTTAGAAATTCAATCTAAAAGCAGTGCTCAAATCGATCATTGCAAGATATATCGTATCGTAGAATGCATATGATATATTTTAATAAATTTGTTTCATAAATTAGGTTTAAATTTGAGGATGAGGCGAATAAACCGAGGCGTTCAAGTACCTCCCATTGCATCGGATGGAGATGCAGAACGGATAGTGCTTTCTGGGGAATGTATTTTTTATTTTCAATTTGAGCCTTAGTTTGTGACACAGGTAGTTATACAAGAGAAGCTAAATACATAAGAGAAGCTAAAGAATGTCTCAATGCATGAATGAAAAAGGTTGGGAGTTCATCCAATTAGATATAATCCCAGGTTATTTCTGCTGCCCGTTCAGCCAAGAGATTGCAGTCATAAGTACACTTCCCAATATTTTCTTTAGGTATGAGTTGAGAATTAGTTAGATGATAATCAAAGTCAAAAGAATAATGGATAACATAAATATTTACTTTTGAGGTCCTAGTAACTGTAAAGTGTAAAGTTTCGGTTATGGAATATTTTACAGTCAATTTGACAATGTGCAGGGTGAAGCAGAGTGGACTCCCTAGTATTAAAAAATAATTGAAAAGCGCGCAGGTCAGTTACGTGATGAGAGTAGACGTAAGCTGGGAAAAACACCGCCATCTGTAGTAGTAACCATGCAGTGGTTTAAGAATTATCAAGGCTATGCCTTAGAAACGTTCTTTAAGAACAATAATAGTGTGGTGGCGACGCAGAGGACGCTGCTGTATACCGATAAAGCCCAATTTCACCCTCCAGCTCGGTAAATGAGCAAATTTTTCGTTACTGAGCGACTGACAACCCCCACAAACTATACCCTAGACCTCTTCATAGCCCCACAATATTGACAGTTTGGTGTTCTTTGTCCTCCATAAGCACAATTGGATGTTTTGAAAATCGAGGTTCAACTGTTACTGTGAACTCTGTACGTTGTTGTGAAATGCTGGAGAACCTTTTACTCCCCAAAATGGATGAGTATGTTGAGGACCATGGCACAGAAGCCAACGCGTTTGGTTTCCACAGGATTTTGCAGGACAAATTCTGCAGAACAATTCCCCGGCCGCCTAATCTCCTTACGAGGGGATGTTTGATGGCCCCCTCGCTCCCAGGATTTGAGCGAATGTGATTTTTTTTATTTGGAAATATCTCAAATCTGAGGTTTACAAATTTCGACCAACGACCTTGGAAGCTCTTAAGGAGGCAATTAAAGATACCATCACTGGAATAACAAAAGATATGCTGAGGGTAGTTTTCGAAGACTTTACTGAACGACTCAACGTTTGCATCGATCATTAAGGTCATCACCTGAATGAATTAATTTTCAAAAGATGATGATAAAATTGGCATTTGATTTAGTTTTCAGAAACGAAAATAACCATTTTTAAATATCTTGGTTGGTTTTTCTACAATTTACCCGTCAAATCAGGGATTCCATTCTGCCCCATCCTGCATTAAAGATATTAGAAATAGTTTGATATTATAAAAAATAGTTTTGAGTAAGGTGGTAGTTATGATTAAAAAGAAGCTTTATCGTTGACCATCAACTTTGAAGTTAGGAGAGGCAAAGAGGTTGAGAATGACTCAGGGGTGCAAACAAGAATGCTAACTTACATGACTCGGTCGCTCGCTGGAGAATACGCTGACGATGGGCGCCTGCAGGAGCTACCCGATGCTGATAACACCTTCAATTTTATTCGAGCGCCATCAGATAAGGGTGGTGATCAGGGTAGGGAAAAGATAAAGAAGAAGGCAGGTAAAAAGAAAGGTAGTTAAACACACCTACATATTATACCAATCCACCGCAGGGGCGTATGGTAGAAGGGAATAAGACACCATATAGGTAAAGACAAACATTTTGTTAATGTACAAATTTGAACGTACATTACCTCAATTGCAAAAAAAAACACAAATGCTTCATTGCTTGATGCATTAGTTGAGAAAATTCACAAGTCTTTGCTCCTTTTTGGTATAACGACGTATCGGTGAAAGTGGAGTTTTTCCCTTATTCATTCGCGCCTGTTAAAACTTTTAAAGATAGTGCATCGAAGTGTTTTATTTCATTTATATGTTTTGATTGATTTGAAGTTTGCTACAGGCGAGAAGTTTTTGCAGTATTTTTTTCCTGTGTTAGCAGAGGTTTTTATTTACAGCAATAAAGATTATAAATCTCAATCTAACATAATCAAAACAATTGACTTAAATTTAGGTTGTGCCCTCGTCAAACTCATCCATATGGTGGATGAAATCCGTGTATTGACGCTTATTTATTTAAGGCCGCATTATTTTTGGTTAGTCTCGAATTTCGAGCAATCCGAAAATGAATATTTTCAATTATTGTCGGAAGGCCTAGCCAAAATTCTGTCTGTATTCGAATTCTGTAAGTATTAGGACAAATATTTAGTTATGTTTTTACTTAATAAATAACTTTAAGATGCATATTTTACTTGTTTTTCAAATGGCAAATTTAGCCACCTGAAAAAGGTTTTTTATTAGAAGACCTAAGCTGTTTCTAGTAGATTTATAATAAAGGTAAAGGTGTGTATTTTAAGATAATTAAATTAGGGGGTCTTTTATAAACTAATTTATTATTTGATTGAGTTTTGGAGATTTATGAGAAGTAAAATATTACAATAATATAAGGAAGGAGCAAGCCTCATATCTACATCCATACGCACTTAATACCCCTTGAGCCGCCGCAAGGACGTGTATTAGGGTGGTTATGGCAGTAGACATATATGGAGACTTAAATACGGGTAAAACTCACTTAAATGTATCTAATCTCATATGATAAAACATTTGTGCTTATGCTTTTATGCATATATAATATTATTTTTGATCATTCCATTAAATTTTAATGCTTATGTTAATGTAACTTTTGCAGTCTCTTGGCCTCGATTTTCATATGAATACGTATCGTGTGAGGATTTATTGAAAATATGACTTGATCGGTGATGGCACTACTCTTTCTGATTTCATCATAGTGGTACCTGTAAAATTTGGTGCCACAAAAGTTCTCAGGGTATCGCAAAAACTTCGCTGTCTTATATCGTTCTAACAATCTAAGTCTTACCTGCTCCCAAGGTTAATAAATGGGGTCTCAGCCTAATTTTCCTAATAACCCGTCACTTTTACTTTCATGTCGCAATATTTTTTTACAGATTTGTCTCATTTTATCAGAACCTCTCTAGTTTTTGAATTAACGTTTTCTCCATTGAGTCTCAAAAATTTACTCCGATAGAAGTGGTCCAATTAGAGCGGACTATCACCTCTTCATAACCTTTGGATTACACTTTCCTATGACAGTAATAATGAAAATTTTAAGTGACACAGTCTTACGCGTAACATGGTGTAAATCTTTCACGATGAAATAAGACATTTTGCTTATCCTTATAGAATATTTTTAATTAAGACCTAAGTTTACTTACAGCGTAACATCTTCACGTAAATTGGAACATTTTTGAACAAACATATGAGACGTTCTGAAAAATTGTCAATCCATGGAAGATATGCTAACAGCAAAACACAATATTTCCGTTCTTTTGAATTTTAAATATACTATGCATCCTCTGAAACATTTAAATAGTTTGTGTTTGGTAGGTCCAGTATGCATTTATTGGAAGAAGTGAAATATTTCAACTTGTTTCCATAGAAATCTTAAAGAATAAGGGTGAGAGCAATTATTTGGTAAAAGTTTCATAATTTGGTATTGCTAGACATACAGACCGATCAATTTTAGTGGTTTAAAGAAATAAGTCCTATGGCAAATTTAATTTGGTATTTTAATGAAAATTTGAGAAAAAGAGAAAGAGTAGCGGACTGAATAATTTTTTCACAATCCATTCGATAATTAAGAGGAATATGGAAAAATTAACTTAATCTTCCGCGGATATGGCGGATTAATAAGGTATTGTAACCTGAGTTTAATAATTACATCAGTAGCTTTTAAAAATCATATTTTACAAGTGGTAATGAATTAAAGCGGCTTCAAAGGAAATGGAAATTATAATGATTATTTTTTCAGCGATGAAAGTAATCTGAGGGGATGCACGTAAAGGTCTAAGTGTGACAATTTTTCCATATTTAAAAAAATTCATTTTTTTATTCGTTTTGGATATAAAATCGAAAAAGGAGAGGAAATTTTGGATTGCCTTATGATATAAAGCTGGCAATTGAAGTCAAGAAATTTAATTTAGATCTCATAAAATATTCATTAAACGTTTTTAATAGACCGTAATTTTGAACATTTACCTCAGAAAATGAATTGTTGAGGTAAGACGTTGGGTGTTGATTGGATGTTGATATGATATTGATGTGTTCCAAATGAAAACAATGATTAGCATAATAATTATTCACTCAAAAAATTGCCGGTAGTAGTGTGGAATAAAAAAAGTTGCTGCGAGAAATCATGAACAGGCATGAGAAGTAACTGGATTGTATTAGTTACAAGAAATATGGGTAGTCTAAGTAATAATGCATGTGGAGAGAAAAAAGATTTAGAGTAACTAGAAGGTTACATTGTTTAATGTAGTGTTAGACGGGGCCTACAAATGCAACTGTCGTGAAAACCTGAGTCCATCGAAAACATACATTTACCGGACTCTGCTGTGAATAATTTTCCCAGGCAACATTGATTGGGGAAATGTAATGAGATTGGGGAAATATAAGGAGAAAGTTAAAGAGAAGTGTTTACTTTGCCGTTTTAAAGTATTCGTCAAAAAAAGGATAACAATTTTGTTTCGATTTCATGGAATCTATGATCGTAAAAACAGGTTATAAAAATAAATAACAATTGGAACATCTTAACAGCCAATAAAAATGTGTGGAATATTTTTACACTGTTCTGTTAAGCAAATATGTCGCAAAATATTATCTGATTATTAAATACAAGTTATCAAAAAAATCATCAAAATATTATACGTATAAATGCTGTGAATAGGGACAAGATAAATCCAATTAGGATGTATTAGGAAGAGTATTACAGAAAGGGTTGGGTAGTTTTCTTTTGAAAAATAAGAATCAAATGTTTCCTCAACATTTGATGCCATCATATGTTCGTAAGGAGTTTAAAACTAAGGATTATAAAACCGGATGGTCAAAAGAGTGGGGCAAATTGAAGAGGGAGGTAGGGTAGAAAGCTTTTAGGCCATAAGGGATTTAACATCATAAAAGGAAGAGCGAAAGGCTAACGTTATCCAAAACTTTGATTAAGATGTTTTTGCTGAGTCATTGGTTTTTTTATCTGGTCTTATTGTACGGTATTTTGAAAACGGTTTCTTATTAAAGATATTATGCAATATTTGCTCGCAGATCGCACCAATTAAAATTTAACAATGTATCGATTGTTCATTTGTAAGATAGTAGTAATGGTTATTAGGGTAGGTGTTCGACAGATAAGTTCGTTGGCACAATTTTTGGTATGGTTGGCACAACGAGTTGGTAGTTCGGAATGGGTGGAATATTCGTGGAAGAACGAAGGGAGGAGAGAAATGTCTCTTTAATTAGCTCTTAACAAAAATGACAAATTAGCGTCCCATCTGAAGGACTTATTACTCTAATTAAAAAACTCTCAACATGGCATCCATGAAGGCATCATGGTACCACTGAAGAAACATAGTAGCTCGACTTAAGTCATGTCTAAGCCCCCAAAAATTCAATTGAAACTTATAGAGCTAAAATGATTTTAACTATTGCATTATCACCCTAAATTGATAATAATAATGCTATATTCATATTTGGTTTAACATATAGTGTATTTCATGAGTACATTAATATTTAATAAGGTAAATGAAGGAAAGAAATCATTCGTGGCTATTTACTGTGAATAGATTAATTTTATAGATAACCACAAAATAAACTCATATTTTATCCGTTACATCGTTTTCCATGAAACAATAGTCATGAAAACATTGACAGAAGGAATTAATGTAATGCGATGCCGAGACTACGACCCATTTGTTTAAAAATAACAGCAGATGACATGGTGCCAGCCGGCAGCTCTCATTTCAAATATTTCCAAATTTAACGCATAATAGAATAATCTTATCGAATTTGGGTTACATTGAAAATTAATGTCTACTCTAATGTGTGGGTGACCTTTGGTTCGCTTTGTCATAAACATAGATCAAAATTCAATTCATCTCTCTCTCTTTCTCATTAATAAACTGCTTCCGAGAAGTCACAAAAAGATGCTTTTAAGTAGAAATTAATTTTTTATTCTAACAAAACGAACTCAAAGCGCTTGTGTGTACGCTTACTCAAAAAGAGGACATCAAATTATTGGAAGATTTTAGAAACTTTATGTTGTAGCTATGAAAAGCCTGACAGAGATTCAATGGCTCTTATTGTTCGATGAACTCGTTTCAGCTAATTAACTGGTCTGAACTTATAAAAAATGCTTCTCCTATACCCAAACAAAAGTTATTGAATTGACCATGGTAATGTAATATGAAGTTTTGCTTTTTAGTTTTTCTTCTTTCGGAGAGTATTCATAAAAAAATGCCTATCCGTTTAGCTGCCGCGGGCATATTTGAATTCGCTTCAATTACAAAATATTTTTTCTGGGAAACAGTACTAACACAACGCCATAAAAATACCGGATTCTTATTTGTATCACTTACTCTTCCGTTGAATCAGGATATCGAGGAAATGAAGTTTGCCGTCGATTTCTAATTCCATTATGAAGGAGATATTGGGTTGGTGGCAGTTCATGTGCCACAGAAATTCATTAAGCGCATTCTTCCCATGTGGCCCAACCACAAAGGTGTCGTCGAGCACATTGGAAAATATATTTCGGACGGAGTGGCGCTGATTTGAGCGCCTTTTCTTCAAAGCCTTCCATGCAGAAGTAGGCTATGGCAGGGGAGAGTGGAGATTCCATTTCAACTCCATACGCTTGCTCGAAGTATTTCCCATTTCGTACAGGAAATGGGTGAATGTTAAAACTCCCTTTCATTGATATCTTGATTTAACGGAAGAGTAATTATTAAAATTATATTTATAAAAATACATTTTTTCAAGTACGAGGCATGTTACTTCGTGAAGCTAAGACGGGAAATAGATTGCTATATAATGGGTGTATTTAACATAACTTAAGAACTGGAACAGGAGAAAACTTGAAGATCTATTCCTGGGTAATCTTCAATTTGCGTTGATTTCTCATATTCATTCCGCCCAATTTTTGATGTTATTTTATAACAACTTTTGATATCCACCTTTCTATGCATGCTTGCAAGACAAACAACCTCAGGTAATCAGTATCCCCTCGCTACAGTCCACGAAATTAAATAAGCCCAATACCCTTGGGGAAAAATGATCTTGCGTTTTTAGATTACCGTTTCTTGTTAGCATTAAGGTAATGTAACTTAATAGTTTTCATGTGAGAAGCCAAAAAAATTAACTTCCGTGAATATGAAGTTGGTTGAGTAACGCCTAGACCATCGCCTAAGGGTATATTTCAAGTGCCCGGATGCGCTGCTGAGTACTTAGTACAACAATTTGGTTGTATAGTCTTAGGAAATGACTTTACGGTCGGAGCTGCAGTCGTAATCACGGCGACAAAGGAGAATTTTCCCTTCAGATAGATAGTAGATCGAATACAATGGCATATCTTCGAGCATGTGGAGGTAAACTCTTCTGATTATATATCCCTGACTCTAGGACGACTAGTTTTATGTGCAGAACAATTTATTATCAGAAGTCGTACATCAAGAGAAATTCAATCTCTCCAGTGCTATTCTATTTAGCGTAAATTCATTTGGCGACTAATGCCATTTGCAAATGAATTTTAACGGGTTCTGTATTCTTGGAACAGTGACGATATTTATTGGCGAATAAAAATGTAATGGAGATAAGTAATTCGGAACAAAATTTTGTTTAAAAAATATAATGTATGAAATTAGAAATATAAATTTAAAATTCGCCTTAAATAATTTATGATTTTAAGCATATATTATATATATTACCTGTATATATATGTATATATATATATATATATATATATATATATATATATATATATATATATATATTATTTATTTATTTCATTGATGGGATGAATTAGCTGCAATCAAAAGAATTTCTGCGACATTGCGTCCAGGTATTAAATCTTTGGATAAGTTAATTACGTAGAAAACTGAAGATTCAGGATTAAATCGTTTAAAGGGTCTTATTTGTGGAAATGTTATCCAAATCGGAAGCATTCAGCTAAACAAATGCGTTTTATGGAAATGGTGATGCGATAATCCAGTGCTAGGAGTGTAAACGCACGGTCTCGGATTTGATTTTCCGCGAAGCCTTTTGAATCATTATCATGAAGATTAATTTTTGTGATCCTATTTTTCTAATTATTCTTAGGGACCATAATAAATTTAGATGCCAGCACTACTGAGGGGAACTTCCGGTTGTATTAGCGGAACTAGATTGGGGTCACAAACTATCGCGAAGAAAGTAGGCGGAACTAACCTCATTTAAATGTGTGGAGCAGTTTTCCAAAGGATCGAAAGGATTATTAGGATCCTACACAATTCCGGAATATAAATGCAGGAAGAGAAGTGAATTTTGAGGATTAAAATTTAATAGATAGCGATTTTCTGGCCCAATCCGTAATCGTAAAAACCAAGGTCATGGACCACTGCAGTTTATATCGAAAAAAGGTTATTTTCGACTACCACTCTTTTTTCGAAGTCTACACGCATATCAGGGTTACATAATTAAGGCTAATGCTTCAACACTCCTTGCTGAATCCCTTCGTGTATTTTCGGAAAAGAAACTGCACATGAAATTTAAAAATCTTCTGAAGTTATTCGAAGGTGATTGAGCGTATACAGTAGGTGCACATTTCCTAAGGGTGAAAATAGTGGGTACGAAAGGATAGAAATTTATGGGTAATTAAATTATATATATATAGATGGGATTAAATTAAAGGCAGTAAATAATTTGATTTAGGAAAGTAGAAAATGAAATTAGGAAATGAATGGGATTTAGGAAACATAAATTTGAGGGCGTATGAGGAGAGGGAGAACAGGCACGGAGGACGATGCGAAGGGGAGCGTAGAATTTCGTTAATCATTGAAGATAGTGACGCAGAAACCGGCTTACCTGGTGTGCACGCAAAACCCCGTCCACGACTTTAAGGATAAAGCGTCCGGGAAAGGACCTGGTGACTTCTAAATTAGTCGATGAAGAATCCAATTTCAAGGTAAGAATGTTGACGCATAAAGTATACTATATAATATAAATACTATGGTTTAAAATATGTGATTAAACATTACTCCTTTGAGGTTTAATCATGTCTCAATATTGCGTTTTCTGGTATTTCTAAAATTAACTCTTTTATATATATATATAATCCTTTATAAATGCATGGAACAAAATAAATTCCCTATGAGAAATCTTAAGGAGTTTAATCATCTTTCTTTTGCGATCTGGGACTGGGAAATTCCGAGCATTTAATGCATATATAACATTAATAGTCTCTCATATCTTGTTTCTTTGGTGTAATATAGAGTCTATGGTATATGTCGATGATAACGAAAGAGGGGAAATAAACTTCTCTCCCTCGGATTTACAAGTAAAGTTGAGTTCCCGGCAACTGTCTCAGGATCAAACTTGCTATCATCGTGAATGTAGGAGAGCGATTATGACCGAATTAGTCATTGAGTTTGTATCCCCTGAACTTTCATTGAGGAATGACCATAGGTATGAATACGTTCATTATTCAATAATAGGGCGCTTACAGAAGGTGTAAGGCTTTCCTGTGGTTCACTCGGACAAGGGAGCGCCTACAATTGAAGTGGGGGGCCTGTCGTCGCAGTGCAATTGCTGAGTGCAGTGCCAAGACAATGGTGCGGTCTGTCGGTGGATGCCGAGGAAATATCTCACGGAGGCGGGCATCTCTCGGTTGTGGCAGTGTATGGCGGGGGAGGAATGAGGATACAGCGAGGGAGATATGTCACGATGCAGACCCTGGGGGACGCCAACCGCAGGCGAGCAGCTGCAGTTGGTGCGGCGCCATCTATAATGGAGGAGAGCTGCTCCATGCATGCACCCTCTCGCAAGCCTAGGATAGTTCTCCGACATGCCGTATTTTGAAAGCTAGAGCGGGCCTCTCACCGGAATAGTCAATCCGCGTCTGAATTTTCTTATTGGATGGAGATGCGAATGTGTAGATAATCGTCAGTGGCGCTGAAATTCGGCTGACACAAGGGATGGTTTCACAAGCAACTGTGCTTTTGATGCATAATGCATGTTAATAGAATGAATCCTGGTTTTTAGGAGAATATTTAGCACCCAATGAGAAAAGTCACGCATGGACCGATTTGTATTGCTCCATTTATAAACTTCCGCGGTAAGCCTCTTGGAGACGTTGGAAAGTATTCAAACCGTGGCTGCAGTACCCTTGTTCCATATTTAATACTTGTATTCACGGTACCGTTTTAATTATATGCTGGAGTCATAAAAACCACTAATTTCTGGTTGAGAACCACATGTTGAGTGACGCTGTTAGTGAATGTACTCCCATCATTCCCATTGAGAATAGTTGTTTAGTTTCATTCAAAATTTTAATATTGATAAAATATTTCATAAAAATGCATGATGTAATAATTGTAAAGATTTATTAATTGAGTGAAGTCACCTATGCAGTGCTTGTATTGCTGTACATGTATTTAAGTAAACCCTTGTCCCATTCGTAAGATATATTATTTAACTTAAATATCGTGAATATGTTTCCCATGTTAACGATAGGATACATACATTTCCTATCCGAATAAACCTGGCCGCGGATTAGGAACCATATTCCAATTAGGTTTACATTTTTAGGGATTAAGTCATTATTTATGATGGGGATAAATTAAATAACGGGAATAAATAAAATAAACTTGATGAAATTATAATAATTTCCCTGTTTTTCGTCAAAAATATTTAGAATAAAAGGTATAGGTTCGAAGACATTATTTATAACCGGACCTATGAAACTTAATTGGTGACATTTCTTTGTAATTAATAATACTACGAATATGAATAATTATTATGATGAAAATCAAAAATTACCTTTCAATATAAAATACAGTTCGGAAGGTGTAAGAAAGCTATTAAACCTAAATATTGATAAATACGTTCTTAAACTTTAAGTATTCTTGACTTACAGTATAATCCACCTTCCTTATTTATCCCATGGAATTCAACGTGAGATCTTTCATTCTGTACTGTAAATTATTGATCAGCTGAACACCACGATGAAAAAATACAAATCGTCAAACGACTACTTCCAGTCAGTAACCCCTGAAGTCTCGATGACTAAATTAAAGGTTAAATATCCGGTCCACTGAACCTATCTCAAAATGTCATATTCCGTAAAATCTAAACTTACCACAAAGTCAGCGTATGTAAATATACCCAGGCATCTGGGATGCAGCGCAAATATCTGTATTAATTTTAAATTCAGAATTCCCCGTATTGAATTAAGATATGGAAAGTGTTTAAATATTAGAAATAGTTTGTCAAATTTTAGAACTGAAACAATTAATTGATCAAAGTAAGTTTGATTAAAGATTCACCATAAATATTTTCAGCCAAGCTCATAAATTTTCTTCATGCATCTCTATTGATTCATTTTACTCGCATGCTGGAGTCTCAGGAAGTTAGGGCATGATGTGTCTAATTAATGACATGTAATGAATTGGAAATTGGTATTAATTTTGAAATTAGAATACATATGGATACGATTATCATGCAAGGATGAGATTTTTTTTAGATGAAAATCATGCTTCGTGTCATTTTCTCGAATGCCTATGCGTAAATACTTCATCAATTTTATCACTAGCTTACAATTATTTATCATTTAAAATAAGTATCGCTTTTAAAGGTTAATAATACAAATTTCACCAGATAGATCTATTTTCTTGAGACACGCAAAGAAGTTTGTTTTAGCAGTTTATATTTATGCATAAAATTGTTTTTATAAAAGCACCTTCACGCCGAATGATATGATTTAGTATTTTCGCAATATTAAACTGATTTCATTCTAATGAAAAATGTTCACGTAATTCTCGAGGTAATCTTGACAGATGAGTTATCTTTGTCTTATTTCAGCACATCCCTAATGTTCCTGAGACATTTGTTGCAACATCGAATTTGTTCAATTATCTAATATTTTCTATGTAGTTATTATACCATACGTGCTGTATATTTTTCTCTAACTAGGTGGAATTAAGGGAAACGAGACTACACCCCGTTAAGGGTCCAATTAACGAGGGAAGCTTCGTCCCATCTTTACGCCTCTGCTACCCAAAGTTGGTAATAACTAGTCTGGATGAAAGTGGGCGGCGCGTGAAATGGCGCCACTCAATGGGGAGGCGTGAGAGAGACCAATTACTGACGATTTTGAAGGAGCACTATATCATGATAACTGATTTTATTTTGTAGTTCTGGGCCTGATATCTTCCACATACCGTTGCGCTAACGACCTTTTCTATTCCAACAATCAGATCCGTGTCGGTAGTGTGAAAGCTTATATTTCAAACGACTTTCCCCATGTTGAAATTTACTCTAACGATTCAGATAAAATTTCCTTCTCACGGTATATATTTTTCATAAATTTCAATAGTTTTCTCTTATTGTGCCCTTATTTGGATCCAGATTTAACGTTTTCTACTACTCAGTAGCCAAATTAAATTAGTTTCATTAACTATCAAAATCATTTCATCGAATGCCATCTGCGGACTTGAAGGATTTAAGGTAGTAAAAAAATATGAGACACAAATCAAATCAAATTATGAATGATAAAATAAGGAGGTAATTGATGACATCGGCTTTTAGAGAGGATACTAAGAAAACATACGTTCAAACTTTCATATGATGCTTGATCTTGAAACCCATCCTGTTAACCCAAGGTAGGATTGAAATGAGTTCTGACAGAAAGCAATTCTGTAGTTGGCCAACAAGGTTAAGTGTTTGCATAATCGCAGATTGTACTGGTATTTATAAAATGACACCTCACACCATTATCACAGTTAATTTGACGATGCGAAAGATTTGCGCTAAACTCGTCCCGAAGGTCTTGACGGACGATCAAGAGCAGAATCGAGTGTCTGCTTCCAAAGACCTCTGTGTAACGCCATCGCGACGATTCCCCAACCCCCTAACAGTCCAGACCCGGCACCAGCAGACTATTTCCTATTCCCAAATGTGAAATCCTCCATCAGAGACACCACCATGGAATCCTATGAACCGTGAAATAAGCTTGCACGCGTACCCTTAAGAGCCTTCAGGAATCATTCTGCTTGAAAGTCATCGAGTTGTAGAAAAGCCGCTGGCAAAAGTGAGTCGACGCTCAAGGGATTTAATTTGAAGAATTTTGATTCACTGTAGCAATCAATATCTGAAACAATTCTGATTTTCCAAAACCTTTCCTAATATTTTTATGCAAACCAGGTATGTCTTCCCGCTCTTAATCCTTCTATAGCTCGGTTGGCACCATCATTTAAGAAATTTTGAGCGTGTTTGATCTTGTCATCGTGATATTCATGCGTGCTTATCCGGGATGAATAAAATATCGTTAGTGCTCCTGAAAAAGCTGAGAACTCGTTATACCCACCGTCCGAATATTACCACGGATAAAGACTTCGTAAAAAATTTACCGGACTTCAACTCACCTCTACCCGCTCCGGTTATTTCAATCATTCCGAGTCGCAATGCGCAAATTCTATTCCTCCCAAGTGGAAAAGTCATCGCAGGGAATAAGAGGGAAATGGAAGTACACTCGTTTTTATCCTCTGCTGCTACTATGCATTTGATCAACCCGGTGAGACAGTAGTTTTGTCTTCTCTCGGGGATGGTTGTGTGGGTGATTCTGAGGGGGTGGACAAGAGTGGGGTTGAGGCATGGCGGGCAGGTGAGAGAATCCAACCCGGGGCTTTCCCCATCCTGCTCTTCTCCTCAGGGTTGTGGGGAAAGAGGACGGAAGGGGTGGGACCCGCGAAGAGGCGCCAGGGCTGCGTGTCGAGCCTGCTGGCGTTAGGGGGGGGGCGGGTCTAAGGTGGGCAAACGTCGACGCGAGAGAAGGGGGCACCATGGACCCATCTCCCTGCAGCCCCATCCTCGCATGCCCTCCCCCATGAGAGAAAGGGCGGAGACAATGAAGTGTTCTGTATTCATGACTTGGAAGAAGTCCGGAACAAGCTAGATCCTTTCAACACGGCCCCTATTTCCATGGAAATGGAGGGAGAGAATGGAAGGCGGGGAGTGGGGGCTGGTTTGGTGAACGGTGCGCAACCGGAGATGGTCCGGGACCCTCAAATTACTGTTGAGGAGAGCGAGGAAAGTGAGTGGAAGGGATACCCTTTCTTGGCCGCTGGGCGACGCTTTGGATCGGTGACTCCAGAGCGCGATCTCTAACCCAGAGGAACGACTCCAATGCGCGTCTTTTTGATTGGACTGAGATTCAATGTTTTACATCCGGAGCGGGTTTCCGAAAGTTTCCCACGTTTACCGTGAGGTGTAAATCTTGGCTACATTCAACTGGAAGATGGATGAGGCAACCAGCAGTCCTCTTTCCGCTTGGATTAGTCCTACTCGTAAGAGTTTCTTAAAGGAGTGGGGAAAATGTGGGAACATATTTTTGCGGATACATTGGAATTTTTTTATTCAAAGCATTTAACGAAATATTACTTATTTCAATCGAGGCTATGCAATTAGTATGAAAATTAAAAAATGTGATTATTTAGTCCCTAGATTGATTTAAATTTTAGGTTATTTCATAGAATTATATCTCCTAAAAACTGTCCTAATAACAAAATGTGCGATCTGAGAGCTTATCTATCATTATTTTTTCAAGTATGATTGTAATAAGAGTCATCAATCAGATGTAATTTAACTCAATGCCAAAAGACAAGTAATATAGAAATAATTTTTACTAATATAAAATAATTTCTTTAATATGGCCTCAACGGGGTTCAGATTGCTCTTTTCTCCATTTAGTGGCATTGGTGAAAGAAGGGTGAAATGAAACATTCTGGTAAAAGTTTCCAAGAAGAGTTTCGTTTTTAAAATTTATTAAATCATTGATTTCCCAAAAGGTTTATATTTACGGTAAGATAAATTAACAATCCTGATGAAATATCATTAGGAGTACAACGTTCAACAACCATGCCTATTATTTTGGCTTGCATGGATAATGCCCAAAGTTTTCTTGCGACAGAGTTAGATTTACGTGGTACTATCGAATTTAATTATGTTGGTAATTAATTCTAATGTTTATTTTGCTCATAACCTCATCCTTAAAGCTAAAAGTGAAATGTAGAATAAAGGTATGTGTAATAATTTTGTGAAGAAGAAAAGAGAAAATAATATGGATGGAGAGGAAAAAAGCCTCTGTAAAACCTTAATGCCTAGGCGTGGCAAGTGAATGGCTAAGAGCAGATTGTTAGAATTAATTTGAAGAAAGTAGAGTGTGCGGTTGCCAGAGATTTTGAGAAGCAATGATATCCTTCAGTTGGTATAACTCTGGGGAGGAGGCTGGGAGAGACAGGTTTCGAGAGAAGTAGTACAGTGATTTTGGTTGAAAACGAGGGAAGTACGTAGTATGGAGGGTTAAATATTCATACAAGCAAACCTACACACATAGACACTCAAACACACACTAACACACGGCATCCTTTTGCGTGCGTTGTTGTATGTTGACTAATTCTATGCCGCATTGTCTGATAACGGATCAATTTTTACGAAGAGCCATTCCATCAGATTTATGCAAAAAATTCTTTGAAAAATTCTTTTAGGACTGTTAAAAAATCGGTTTTCGTTAAGTTTTATTTCCGCTTTATTGGAGTAGAGACTTGATAATTGTCTTAATAAATAAAGAATTTTCATATTTTATCTTAAATAATCATTATCTTTTTCTACTGGAACATGTATCAGTTAATATGGTCCTCTTACATTCTTCCCTATCTCCTGTTACAAAGGAAAATTGGAGTGGTAAAGGGGTCCGGAAATAACCTGAGAGCAAGGAATTATGGGGAAATGGTGTAGGGTTTTGGAGAAGTTGAGACCTTAAGGCGATGGAGTTATTAAGGGGGTATTAAGTTCGTCAAGAATGAAGGGGAACGGAAATAGACGTTTGGAAACGGCTTCTTTTTCTTTATTATATGGTACTGATGTTCAAGTTTCACTTTCCTGAAAATAAAATCGTCTCAGGCTATATTTAGCGTCATCCACCCACTGCCATGCACGTCTCCTTCTTAGTTTGAGGATTCCACACATTAATTTGCGAATAAACATTAATTATTGTTGAAGGATTAGACATTGAGAAAATTGTAATTTTAATGTTGAATTAAATTTGACAAATATGCTCGCATTCATATACAGCGTTAAATTAGACCGTTCTGTGCGTGAAACAAGTTTCAAGTAATAGCCATTGTACAGGGTTCGTCCGGAAAATAAGTGTACTGAGCTCAGGAAAAAAAATTTATTACACTTTTACATATCTTAAGCTAATATTCCTCAAAATAGGACCCTTGTGAGTCGATACACTTGTTCCAGCGGCGTTCCCATTCCTGGAACGCTCCCGCGAGGGCATCATCGGGAACCTCTCGAAGACACGTCGTCACGGCCTCTTTGACGGCGTCCAAAGTCCCGTATCGCGCTCCTTTCAAACTCGGGAACAGAAAGATGTCAGGGAAAAATGTGGATCATTTTTGCAGTGATCCGCAAGTTGTGTCGCGATTTCCAAACGATTGAGTCTTTGATCATCACTGAGCACTTTCGGCACCAACTTTGCACAAATTTTTCGCATCTGTAATTGCTACCTAATAATCTCGCGCACTATTGTTTTTGGCACATTACACTGCTCTGCTATCATCCGAACACTAAGACGACGATCAGAGTTCAGTACATCGCGAACTTTTCGCACATTTTCGTCGGTGAGTGTCGTTGATGGGCGTCCAGGCCGTGGTTCGTCGTCGACCTCTTCTCTGCCCTCCACGAACATCTTGTGCCACCGAAAGATCATGTTTCTGGACATGGCTGACTCCCCGTAAACCTGGTTAATCATAACGACAGTTTCGGTAGATGATTTCCCAAGCTTTACCGCAAATTTGATGGAATAACGCTGCTCCAAAAACTTCGGCATCGCGTTCCGTGACGTGGGTCGAGCGTGGAGGTTCGCGTTAACAGAGCTCCTCACTACACCACAGCTCAGAGCCGACTGCCTTTTTCAGCGTCGCTTGCTAACATACCCCCCTCCAATCGCAGCCCGTCAGAGCGGTGCTGGGCGCGCCTGGAGCGGCGGGAAAAAATCAGTACACTTATTTTCCGGACGAACCCTGTAC
The DNA here is from genome assembly GCF_022747635.1 of Hetaerina americana. NCBI lineage: Eukaryota > Metazoa > Arthropoda > Insecta > Odonata > Calopterygidae > Hetaerina > Hetaerina americana. Next base: position 36,221,794 of record NW_027286292.1, read on the forward strand.
ATGCAGCTCATAAAGGAGAAGATAAGCGCTTTTTACGGTAACATATTACATTTTCTGGTATTAAACTTCACCCTTCTGACATTATTCGTAGTCATTCTATCCCATACAAAAATTTAAAAAGTAGGGTCCGAGTGGCTATCGTATTGGCTTTCCATCCAGAGGACTTGGGTTCAAATTCCGGCGGTGTTGAATATTTTTCTGAGGTATCTCGATCCCTACTTGAGTTGCTTTGTGGGGGGCACTTCGAGTGAGTACGCCGTCCGTCAGTTGGGACGTTAAGCTGCGGACCCGTTGGCGCCTTTTGTTAAGAGTAGGCTAATGCCGACGCCGGGTTTATCTCCATCTTTCATCCTTTCCTGTCCATCCCATATAGCGCAAATGACCTCAGCTGTCGTTCTCCTCCCCTAAATACTACTACTACTCTAAAAAAGTGGCTTTTCACTCTCCTTTCTATGTTCATATATGTTGCTGTAAGTACTACACCATTGGTCGTATCAATGTGTTATGCTTTCTTAAGAGAATATTTTATTTTTGGGAACATGGACGATTATAAACTTTGGATGAGAGTTACAATTTGCACGTCAACCAGGAATTTCACTCCGAATGTTGGGTTCAATGCATGATTCTGAAAAATTAGACGACTAAATAATAATTGAAGCAATTCATTTTGAACGATGTTATTTTAATAAAGACAGAAATGTAAGGAACCGTAGCAATAAATGAATGGGAATTGTAATTCAACAATCTAATTATAAGTCAATTGCATTTACTTTATTTGGATGGCCCAATACGTCTATTTTTAAGAGATATTTTAAGTCTATTTCAAATATATATTATAAGCCAATGATTAAAGTTGACAAGAGTAGGCTAATGCCAACGCCAGGTTTCTCTTCACCCTTCCTTTCTCATCCATCCCTAAAGGCGTAAATGACCTTAGCTGTTGGTCACCTTCCATGAAAGGTGACCAACACTACTTACAAATAGGTGACCTTACTACTACAAATATGGTTATGATATTCCACAAATATCTAATATTTTTACTATAAAGGTTGTTTCTGTTTACTCTTTCTAGCTGGTGTGAATGAATATTATTATTAATTTAATTCTTCATTAATGCGCATATTGCAGGGCGAGGCAATGTATGGCAAATTCAAAAAGAGTACGTAGGTAGCTTATTTCAATTTTGTTCTCTCCAAATGAAATGCTTGCAAGAGTGAAGAGAATAAGTGTTTGCCCCATAGGTAAACTTTGCATTAGAAAAATGTAGGAGATATTTGTAATTAAACTTTCGTTGAAGTAATTCTACCTTATTGTCTGTTACCGGTTCAATTTTTTGGAAGAGCTTCATGTTTGTGCAAAAGAGTAAAACATTCTCTTCAGACGTATTCAAATCGGTTTTCGTTAAGTTTTTTCCGTGTTAATGGAGCGGAGACTTAATGGTTGTCTTAAAAAAACAAAGAATTTTCGGACTTGAAATTATAGTATTTCCATATGCGTTGTAATAGCAACCTGCATTAAATAATTATCCCCGAGTATTATTCATGACCTACACAAAGGGTAATATGCATGGTACATTGGTTGTCAGTTCGCTATCGCAAGGTAGTGTATCACTGGATCATGAATTTATTTAATGGGCATTATAAAAGAACTTAGAAGTTCACAAACCTAGAAGCGCTCTAAGCTCAGAATGAAGCCCGATGCTCAGGTGCACTTTTCCAAAACTTGACGAAGTTGAACATGTTTTTATGTAGTAATCCTAGTGGTCTATTTTGTGACGCAAAGATCAGCGATATAATTTCTAAGATACACCTCAACTCTCAATTTTACCATTATCAAATCTCCTTAATAAAAGCTTAATGGCACTCGTTTCTTATTCTTAGAGAAATATTTTAACCTTTATTGTTACAGAAATTTTTAATTTCAATTTTTCAAAGAAGTTCATGTAAGATGTAATAAAATATATCAATTATTTTAAATTGAAGTTCTGACTGACTACCATTGAAGCGACATTCATTGCTTTAATTGCATGCCTGGGTTGTGATAACTACGGCTTGCATCGTAGCGGCAGTATGCCATTTAGATCAAGAATTAAATGAAACCGATAAGTATTAAGATATGTATACACCTAAGGAAAGGTTTAATTATGGACTTATTGATATATCATAGATACTTGTTGGCTATTGTGAAAACTTTTTGCGCAGAATTATAGATGTTTCTATTCTTTGCTATGGAATTCTCATCGTTTTATTTCACGCTTTTTAATATATTTGTCACGATAAAAATTCATATTTTCTAACTTTTTATGGCAATACTTTTATGACGCTACGATACACATGTCTATGATAAGTGCCTAAAGCTTGGATTAAAATATTGCAAAGGAGTGCAGAAACTCCCGATGCAGTCAAGTCTATCGCTTACTCATATAGCCCCTTTATTGGTTAAGTGTATTCTTTTTAAGCTTCACATAAATTCTCTCTCGCCAAGAATTTCTCCGTGCTAAATTATATATGCTGAATATTGTAAATGCACCCTAGGCTTACTTTCTGCTATTTCTTAATTTCTGGTACAAAGAATTTTCCTAGAAAGTGAGTAATATTAACGAAAATAATTAAGAGGTAAACATAGAAACAATTTTCATTGGATTTCACATTGTTATGGAGAAAAGTACATGTAATTTCACCTTGGTGTGGTATGGGAATTGTTTAAGTTGCAGAGATGAGGAATTCAGATCTGAGCGACAAACTCGACCGTTTGATCAGGCACATTGATCAATTGATTGGCAAATTTAGTTCAACAAGAACTGCATTTCAGCGTAATCGATATGGATTTTAATGACCAATCATTCACCGGGCTTGTTTCCGTAATTATCAGAGGCCGAGCGTCACTCCTTCTCTTCATTGAAAGTAGATTGGTTACTGTATGTAATTTGCGTCTATTGTGTATCAGGGAGGCCCCTTCTGTGTTGTAACTTGGTATATTCTCGCTCCTGCACGTCTCTTTATCGCTTTCCCAAATTTCGCGTTCTCGAAGTTTGCTGAAACATTAATTTATTCCCTGGAATTCATTCGAGAAAGAAATAAATGTCGTAAAAAGTACTAATTCTCCGACTTATTGGACAGCCGAAATGATAATGAAACTTTTTGAAGAACAGAGAGTAAATCGTCGGATTATGGAGTTTAATTATTTCAAATTGAATGTTTAACATTTAGTTCTAAGGAGATTTTAACTAAATGAAAAATAAATTAAATATTGAAAATGAAGCCGAGGTCAATTCGTACTAGTGACAGAGAAAAATGGCTGAACTGATAAATTTAGCGTAAAATATTTGAATCTTTTGAAATGCGGGGAAGTTCTGGAAATACTATAATTATAATACTCATTCAAGGTCTTCATATCAAATCACTCAGGAAATCGTCTAGATAGAAAAATAAGCATTAACTATGCACCGCATTAATTAGAGTTAACCATTTTAAAATTGTTAATTTCAAATTGATTTACTTATTTTTCCCGAATTTAGATACGTATAGATATCACGTAAAGAATCACTTAAGGATGGGGTAAAACATTTAGTCAGTCTGCTCAGAGACATTATTCTTACCATCTACACTCATGCGTGCTTCATGTCGTCTCTGCGTCGTCCAGTTTTCTTTTGGTGGGTGAATCAGTTCTCCAACGCCATCTCCAGACCATTGAATTGGGCACTTGGTTGCATTATTCGTATTTATCAGGATTAATCGCACAGATTATCCTAAAAGACCTCTACCCTATCCTCAAAACTCATAATGTCACTGACTTGAATGCCGAATTCTCTCCCCACCTTACCCTTCCATTCATCATTCCAGTCCTGGTATTCCCTGCAGTTCTGTCCCTCTCGTCCTTGATGGAGGTGTCGGCAACAACCGAAAATTCGAAAGTCAGTGAGTCTCTTTTTTGCGTGTTTCTGTTTTTGTCTGTGTCCACTAGTGCTAAATTTTATACATTATTATTCACGTCCTTGAGACTTTCAAAAAGTGTTAAATATATATATATATATATATATATATATATATATATATATATATATATATTATTAATTGGTTAAATTAAAATATTTGTGCATTGCACGGCATTATCAGAGTAACTGTGATAAAGGTATCATGATATCAATGCCAGGATTGTTTTGGTGTAATAGGTCAGAACTTAAATCATTGTATTGAATCTATTACTATTACAATTGAAAAAAATTGAAAAAGTTGCACATAGAAAACATTTTATTTGTGTAAAAGCCAAGTTATTTATTTTTCAATTTCAATATAAAGATTTTCCACCAAGTCACGCCAGAAACAATTTTATTTACTATTAATCTCATTACAAATGTAAACACTCTCTAATCATCTATAATCTTTCTCTTCATTATTTTAATACCTAGCACTGAAATTTTCCAACTCCTGAAACTCGAACATTATTGCTGCTCTTTCTCTGAATGTATTTCCTTAACCTCCCCCAATACTTCCCTTAGCTATAAAGAAAGTAATCAAACACCAGAATGCGTCCAATTATTCCTTCCCTTTATTCCGTTTTCAACTTTTCTTTTGTTTTTTATCAACTTTAGTTTTCATCTAATACCATATACATCTATTTTATTGCCATCATTTCTGGGCACAACATATTTCCGTCGATTCCAATCTGCTTCCGTTGTTCATGTTTTATAACCTTTGTTGAGTAAACTCCGACGAAAAGTTTTGAGGAATGGATCCTGTTCCAGGACTAGTTGTATCAGTATTTCCGCTCATTATTTAGCGAATTTTGCACAACACGGAGAGATTTTTGTGTTTTGTTCGCGTATTTAATAATTCAAAGCTTTAATTATGTATCATATTCCAGCCATTAGGAGTGTTTTAGGTAAGGATACGTTTCACTGATTTTACTCAACCATTGCATCATTTGCAGATGCTTAAATTTGAAACGTTCCATTCGCATGTCATAATGATTGAGATAAAACGCGAAGCTGCATTGAAATATTGTTCGTGTCTTTACAAGGCGCCCTCCGAGGCCTTTGTTAAAGCACGGGAAGTTGTCTAGATCCCAGGATGTCAGCTAGGAAAGAGTTGAAAATAATTTAAGCGAGATTAAAATCATTTTTAATGTACGGTAGAACCACAGGACCAGTTACTGCTCTAAAGGACGCACGTGTAACAATTATCATACCACTATTCACCCAGCTTAGAAGAACGTCTAATAACGTCGAGAGCACTATCAAAATGATGAAAAATAATTAAAATACACACTATAAGAGAAAAATTATCCATGCGATACGTGTATACTCTCTACATTGTTTCGAGACAGCTTAAAACCGGCTAAACCAGACGCATACTTGCAAAGTAGTTTGCGGTGGAATTTGATGATACCAAAAATGAGAAAATTGTTTCAAAGGATTTTCGTACCAATGCAACTTGGTAATATCACATTGATCATGAGAGCAAGCATCAAAGCTATACGTAAAAGTTTCCGCCATCGCAATAACAAAAATTGAATTGGCTGCTTATGCGGGGAAAATTATGTTCACATGGAAATGTCAATGCCAAATTCATAAGAACACACAAAATTTTACTATTTTTGTGGTTGTGTACTGTGAATGATTTTGCGACAGAAAAAAATCTTCAAAGCCACATCATTCACAAAAGTCACATGATCCACGTTTCAAAGTAACGGCCTGAATTCTGAACTTTGATAAACCCTAAGTCATGCATATCTAATTTGCGGCATAACATCTCAGTTTTCATGATTCTACTAAGGTCTTGACCAAGTCCCACGTGACTTTTTTCTATCCCTTATTGATAAGAAAATCATTCTTGGGAAAAGTATTTCATTAAAAAGCCATACGTGCGTGAACAAAATATGTATCGAATTTGAACTGCTTCCGTTGGTCCCTGATTATAATCAAATCATTCAAAGTTGTGCGTTACGTAATATGATTATAATAAAAATAAGTAATGTTAGCAAGTTGAATTATATCAACATAGAAAATGGTTACTCTATGTTAAAAACACTCGTTTATCACTATTGCTTCATCCATTTGCAGTCGTAGATGTTTCAAATTTATCTTAGGGTACGTAGCATCATATCTAGCCTATTTGTCAAATTCCACCTCTGGTTGAACGAATGCGATGGAGGTAAGTTGATCATTCTTTATCCTCTTCTTTAGCGTTTGGAAGGGGGAATATTTCTTAATGTAATAATTGTTCTCGGGTGTTCCACCGGGTTAGGTCCTCCACTTCTGCCAACAAATCGATTCGATATTCGAGAGGGGTCTGGGTCTTCAGGGCAATGACGCTTCCCCACACCTAATTAACCTTTCTTCCATATAGAAAATTCACTACTTGATAGTGATAAGAGTGGTTTCTAAAGAAAACCCTTGGCTCCTATTTTTAAAATTTTCTGAATAAACATGTCGGCAATATACCATACACCACCTTTTTGTCTATTTTCTCGGATACATTTCAGCAAGATACAAAGCAAGTTGGAAAACGGAATTTATAATTAAATTACTTTGTAGCCGGATCTTGATGACCATCTTTGTTAGTCGGTCCCAATCAATCTTAGAATGGCAGAGTAAGTTTTCCTTGTCCTATTTAATGGCATGGTCAATGCGAATGGTATATACTGCGTTCGCTGATTTAGCATTCATCTCAACTTTTGGTACCTCCAGGGTAATTTCAGACTACTTTCAAAGATGCGGTCGGTCTGACCCATGTTAACTTCGCAGAAATTTAAGGAAATTTGATAGACGTCCGGATTTTAAGCGCGATTGGTTCATTTGATCCGAACTAATTGGCTCCTTACTGTTGCAGTTGGTTTACGAGGTCAGTTCAAAAAGTTCTCGTATGCACCGCGCTGTTATTCAACCTTAGTAAAAAAACTAGAGAGATTCAGACGCGTTAAAATAAACAGAAGACAGGCCATGGCAATTGGCTACTCTAATGTCTTTGAAGTCTCTTCAATCAGGTATCTGCTTGGCTCTACGCGCCACATTAGGGTCAGCATGATCTCTTCTTTATTAAACCTATTCGAAGAAGGTCCTCCCGAGGGTATAAATTTCGCGTGGAAGACTCCTCCTTATAATATGGATTTGACAAGGCATTCGGCATATTAATGAGGAATTAACTGTGAAACGTGGAATAGGTTGGCAGTGGCATACTCCGTTAAACCTTAGATCGACATGTGCTGATTTTCGGTAAACGTGGTTTACGAGGCCACTATCCGTTTTCCTATGAATTACAATGTCAAGGAACGAGAGTTAGACGGCTTTCTCACTCTGTATCTCTGTGTCCATGGCATTTTGGGTGCGGGGACTCAAACCTGTTTTAGAAGTTGGCTTCCCTAACTTTTATCTAGTTCCGAAGAAAATATTTTCGATCGTAGATGCCTTCCTGCCAATGGATCTTGTGCTATATCATCCAATTTCTGCCCCGATGACGTAACGACCTCTCTCACCATAGTTTGCTTCAGCCCTGATACTAGTATACTCGTAAACATTTCTTTTATGCCGTGATTATACTCCAATAATTTCTCCTAGTGGTCATCTTCTATTCCAATCTTCCATCCTCTCTGAGCAGGCACATCCATCAGTTATTAAAAGTGTTGCCTCAAACTAGCGTAATTAACGTGTCTTTTATCTGGACAATTGTATGCTGTGTTTCATCATACAGGAACTGTCTCCACTTTCCTTGACTTTCTCATTTATTCGCAGACATTATTTTTCATAGTTTTTTTTCTCAATTTTCTTCCTCGAACCTTGAGTTTCTTGCTTTATTTTCTATTTTTACTGGATAAAATATTTTTCGTACACTCATGGTTTTCATTTTACAGGTAATATTTGTTCTGTTGTTTTGTAATTGTCGAAAATTCGTCCTTGCTTACTGCCTTGAATTTACGTTCAATCCATCCTAATTTTTTTCAAATCTTTTTCCAGTTTCAGTTCAATTATATTATTTGGGTTGCTTGAAATGACAATCCATTAGCTCAAAACTGTAGTCAAAATCGATATTTGTACCTGGTTATACATTTTAGCGATAGATTAACATTAAGTGAGGGTGAGAGATGAAACATCCCTACGTAGCAGCAGGCGTAAATTTATATTGATGGGATATTTAGAAATTAGCCTCTGTGTGAAAAAGTTGTTCCTCTTGACTCTAAGTTCCATTATTTGGCATATTCAACATATGAAGACGTAATAGAATTTGAAAACCGTTGCAGAAAGGCGAAAGTTTTGGCAAACGAATCAGATAATTAAAATGATTGGGCATTATGGACAGAAGGGTGGACCGTAATTTGGAGTTTATAACCGCAGTGCTTATTCCCTGCGTTCTTCATAGTTCCGTTCTCTGGCGGATAAAATAATAATTCGTCTAGTTCATAAAAAAGGACAAAATGAAACTGTTAGATTGACCTGCCTTTAGACTGGTAATATTTTAATCTGCCCGGTTTTACTCTGCGCAGCCAGGGAGTAAGGAGGATGAGAAAGGACATTTAGAGAGGTGGAAAAGTGTGAGACATAAGGGCGGTGAGAAGGCGTGGGATAGGGGAGGCATAAAATTAAAACGTAGCTTCATATTTGGCTCGGCTAAGGTCGTGTGATCTCTCCCGAAATCCAATTCACGTCAGCGTTTCACTTTTGAAGAATTAATAACTTAAGTCAATAAAATTGATTCGGGGTAACAGTGAAGGCGGTGGAGAGAAATCCAGACGAGAATGGGAGGAGGGGTGTTGTGCGGGAAGGGGGAAGGTGGGGTTAGGGGGCATGAGGATGGAGTCTGCCGGGCCTAATGAGGGGAGGGAAACCGAGAGGCCCGGTTGACTACTCCTGGCACCCGGGAAGAAAGAATAAGGCGCGCGGAGGAAATGAAAAATGCGGAGGTGGGATGGGAATTAATGGGAGCAAAAAATAGGAGGTAGAGTAAGTGAAATGTTTGGACATAAAAAGGTATAGGAGGAAAGGCCAAGAGAGGCTGAATGGAGTGCGGGTGGGGTGGTCTAAGGGTTGGCGGAAGGAGCGAGGGCAGAAAATAGGATGGGGGCAAGGAAGTTGGGGATTAAAAGCTTTGATATGAGCGGAGGAGGGAAGGTGCTGGGGGAGGAGGTGACTTGGGCGTGGGACGTAAGTTTAAGGAGATGGATGACCGCGTAGTTTTTATAACCAAAGGAGTTTGGAGATCTTTTGTCTCATCTGGTAAATTGTTTAATTCAAAATATCTCAATGTTTATTTAAAACTATATCTTATAGCAATTTACTTAGAAGATGTCAAAGCTTTTTATTAAAACATTTAAAAAAAATTATTCTAAAATCCCAAAACAATTCTGTAAATAACTTGATTAATTTCGTACTCCTAATTCAGAATGTACGAGGGCGGTTCAATAAGTACCCGTGTCAGAAATGAAGACACAATTTTTTCAAAACATTGTTTTTATTTTTAAACATAGTCCCCTTTTAGTAGATACTTTTCTCTCAACGTTCCGGCTATTTTTTTAACCCCTCCAAAAAATAGATTTTGTTGAACTCTCAAAAATACGCCTCTGTCTCGGCGATAACTTCCTGAGCTACATTTTTTCCCCGCGAGCCATTTCTTCATGTTAGGGAATTAGAAAAAGTCGCAGGGAGCCAGATCGGATGAATACGGGGTGTGCCGCAGCAATTCACAACGTAGTTCATGCAGTTCATGAAGTTGACAGCCGGATCAGCTTGTTGTCCACCGTGAGCAATGGCGGCACCCATCGGGCCGACAGTTTTTTCATCACCAACTTATCATGTAAAATATTAATTGCCGTTCTGGTCGACACACCCACGGCCTCTGCTACTTCGCACACTTTCGTTCGTCGATCAGCGAGAATCACGACGTGGACTTTTTGAATGATTTCCTCGGTAACCACGTCTGCCGGGCGTCCTGGTCGCTCCTCATCAAAAACAGATGTTCGCCCACGCTTAAATTCGTTGAACCAATATCTAACTGTGGTCATAGATGGCGAAGTGTTCCCATAAACAGCATCCAAATTTACCTTTCTCTCCTCGCATTTCTTCCCATCCAAAAACAAAAGCCGGCCACGGAGGCGGCGGGTTAACGTCCTCGTCTGCCAATCCATGGGTCGCGGGTTCGATTCCCGCCTGGGTGGGTTTCTTCCACCTAGGGCTTGTGTGTTTGTAATCGTCTCCATTGTTATTCTTTGTTAATAGTCCGATGTAAAGGCCAGAGTGCTGTTTTCGGACTAAGGCTAAATAAAAAAAGCGAATCACCGAGCGATACTGCTCTTTTTCCATCTTAGCGAAAATCACGAAACACGTCTTACCCGAATGGCTGCCAAATCCAAATTAACCTTTAAATCAGCCTGAATTTTGTTTCACCGTTGTTTGATAGATGGCAGCACACGATAATAACATAAACTCACCTCAGGAACGCCTTTTGTTGTCAAACACGGGTGCATATTGAACCGCCCTCGTATACTTCGTATGCAACTTCATTTCTAAATAATGCGCCCCAAAATTCAAAAATTAATTTTTACACGTGAGTCTCTCTTCACCCAAGTTTGAAAATCATCAGTAATTAAAAAAAGACTTAAACTATACCGCAGTTTGGATTTTTGATAAGACTTGCATAATTTCTACTTTTTCATTAGCTGATAGTTTCACTTACATTATTTGCTTATGATGAGACCGCAACACGGTGAAATGCGCTGTTAAAATATAGTATCAGAAGAAAAATAATATTGTAACTGTCCTATATTAATGAAAAGTTATTACTATGACTACCATTGGAAGTACTTTTCTTTATGTGTTTGCTAAATAGACATGAATACAAGGTTTTCTTATTTCATCTTTAGCTACCTTTGCAAAACGATAAATAATTACAAGGAAGCCTTATTAAGCATTTAAGCAAATTTTTTTAACTACAAATTAAACCTTCATTCAATAACAAGACTCAAACCAAGCTTACTGGCAGCACTTTTCGCGAGTGGGACATGCCATGTGCAAAGAATTGGAGAATGGCAAGTGATATCTGGCCAATAAGTTAGTAAAATTGAAAAATAATAGCAATTATGGCTCCCAGTTATTTTAAAAATTAATTTTATTTAAAACATTTATTTAAATGAAAATTATGACCTAATGCGTCTTTAATGGTGCCAGCTGGTCTTTAATGAAGTTTCGTGCCACTTTTAATGAGTTTTGGAAGCATCGTCTAGCGAGGTGAGATTTTCCAATTGAGACATATACATTATTGTATATTGATTGTATTTACCACGAACCGATGGCATTGGCGAAGTCACGAGATAGTCACAGCAAGAATGAGATTTTTCACATTAGACATTTGGCCGATACTGTGACTAATGCTAATGATCTACTTAGAAAAGGTATCTAAATCTAAAATAGTCTCACGTGAATTATTTTTAAATTTTTCTGCCAAGTCCACTTCAAATTGTGGGTATTACAATTCAGATTGATAATGAAATAGTGTCTAATCTGCTGATCGATATTTTGAGATCTCATGATTTTCTTCGAGTAACTAACCTTTTGATATTATGAGTGTTTCATGAAACCAACTATATTGAACTCCTGCAACGAAAATCAGCATTCATTGAATATAGGAACATGATTTTTTTTCAAGATATCATATTATTGACGAATCAAAGTGGAGAAAGTTAGAGTAATTTTATCCTCCTAACCATCTGGGGTGTACTACAAGCGATCGGTCTAAATTAAGTGTTCTCAAGTCTTAAAATTTAACATAATCACGTTTTACTCACATCTAGGCCCGCAGATTTGGTTTTCTACAAATCACATTTTACTTTTTGCATTTAGTCTTCCTGTGTAAACCATTTTTTGACTGAAAGCGAGTGCAGTACAATTAGAAATCAAATGACGATTAAATTAGGATGATTAAAGGAAAAATATATTCTAAATCATTTTAAATCGTCTATTACTACTTTATATGGTACCTCGAAAAGCAAAACAAAGGCAAGTGAAAAGCAAACTTTAATACACTTTATATCTTACGGAGTGATTTAATAAAATATGAAGCAGAAGCAAAAACTCATTGAAATTCCTCGATACAAGAAATGAAGATAAAAATTATGTTTACAACCAACAGGCAACATGAATAATTAGTTTTGTTTCTATTTTTCGGGAATAGAAAATTTAAGTTCTATGTAGCCACATTTTCAGAACCATTAATACTTTCAAGAAGTTCTCTCGGGTTTCCCACCGGGTCAGGTTGCAGTACACCGACTTTTCGAAGGCTGACTCTGCCATCGTCTTCAGGGTGAAGACGATGGCAGAGTCAGCCTTCGAAACGTCGGTGTACTGCAACCTGACCCGGTGGTAAACCCGAGAGAACTTCTTGAATACCATACGCCGAGAAAACCTGAGATCCTCCATTAATACTTATTTAATATTTCATTAGGTAAATTATTCTAAAATAGTATTGCTGCAAGGGAAAATAAGAAATTCATATTTGTATGTGTTTCAACTCCTAGAGCACCACAATCTATGGAATTTGTGAATGTAAACATTTTCATCTATGAATCATTTCACGCACTTTTATGTAAAAATTCATCAAATGGACCTAATTATACTTGTTTCAGTGGTGGAAGAAGTACAGATAAGAGGTATACAGCTAAGAGAGGAAATAGTAAATACAGTTTAGGACTAAAAATAGATAACTATTTTTTGGTTTCAAAGTATTGTAAAATTAAAAAAAATAATAATCTACTTCAATTTATACATCTACAATTTCTGGAAAATTTAATTAAATTCTCTGCGTTTTGAAAGGTTCATGTTATTATTGATTCCAGTAAGGTCACTGAATATGGCCTGAAAGAAGAAACTTTGACTAAAAAGCTTTGTCAAAACATAATTTAGCTTCAATATATTAATCCACTGATGTGTTTACTAGTATAGACATTTCACGTTTGGTAGCAATAGATAACACGCAAAGCCAGTATATTTATTTTATAAACAATATCTTCTGCGTGCAGAATGTGAAAATGCCATTTCTACTGATTCATTCATATTCTTGGTCGTTTTTACTTAATAATTAATCAAATATTTGTGCTGAATTGTGATTATGAGAAGAATAACCCAATGAAGTGAATTGAAATTTTTGTTCCCGGGATACTGGAACTTACAGTAAATATAGTGATGGACTAATTAAATATTCACGTGCAAGATAATTCGTGGGAAAATTCATTTGGAATATCTGCATTCAATCCGTTTGAATTTTAAACTAGTTTGAATAAAACTTAATATCTTCTGGTGCACTGGACACCTGACAAGGGCCGACATAAAGAGCAAAGGGGTTCGCCGTTCACAGTACATACCACATACATCAGATGAAGCTACTCTTCTTTTGAGGAATATTAAGCCTCGAGAATTCCCTTATTTCTATCTGTAACGGCATTATGCGCGTAGTCATTAGGCCATGTGGCATTGATATCGAATTTTTGCAGTTTGAAATGAGCCGGATGTGGAGTATTAAAGGGAATCTGGAGTCTTTGGGTAACGGTAGGCCGCTGAAACAATGAGCGTGTGCCCCATGAAAGAAGCCGATGGGGAGCTAGTGGTAGACATGCAGGCCGGGTACTCGTGCGGCTGTTACCCTTTACTCGCGGAAAGCGAGCATGACCATATGCGACAAATCTCTCCTTTCCGCTCCCTCCACCCCTGGGCGCCCTTGCCTTTCCCCACCGTCCACACCTCCAACTCCTCCTCGTCCTCTCCTAATTACGCATTTCATTGTGCCCATCTCCCCCGGATCTTTGTCCCTTTGCCGTGTTTGCTTACGTCTTGACCTCCATGCTTTGTTCTTCCCCCCTCCGACCGCGCCACTTATCTCCCCCAAACAACCACCTTTTTCCTCCGCCTCCCCGGCGCGCCCACCCTAGCGTCTCGTTGGGGACGGAGCACCGGCGGCCGCCAATCCCCACTCCCTCATGCTGCCCTACAAACCAACCCCGTCTCCACTCTCATCGCCAAGGTGCGTTTCCATGCTCGCGTCGTGGGGTTGAAAGGTCGGCGCTTTGAAGCTCGCTCACAGCTTTGTGTCTGGGAAGTCACAAACGCATGACTGTTACGCTGCGCACAACTATAAGGGGGTTAAGACGTTATTAGTTTTTAGGAACTTCTGCAATTAACTCCCCTTTGTGTTTGGCTTCGTTTCACAGCCTAGTTTGTTACCAACTGCGTATTGTATCACCGTTCATTTTTCCCTGCGCTCACCGGGACCTGGAAAACTTCATTCGGAAACTCTGCAATATTTCTCGCTCCGTGCTAAAGTTGAATGGCTGTCTCTCTGTGCTGGCATCTGCAAAACGAGTATAAAAGCCTAACTTTACGCTCATTGGGTATAATTGGTGAGTTGACACTTAGCAATTAGTTTGATTAGTTAGGAACTGGACGCCTCGTACACTCCCTGGGGTAGGAGTGGTATTTATTAAAGGGACGCATTTCGTTTCGAGTTCATCAGAACCCCTATTCGCCATGGAGGCGAAATTGGGGAAAAATTTCATATACTTGACACGACATCGTAATTTCTCTTAGATAAAACAAAGGATGAATGATGGATGATTAATTACTTGGTTTCATCAAAGGAACAACGCTTTCGCCGTCAAAAATATGTAGAAGGAAATCCATTTTAGTTAGAAATTTTGCAACTTTTATATTTCATTTCAATTTTGCGTTCAGAGACAGTTACTCAAATGGCTACGAAATTGGAAAGTATACTTAGCTGCAGAGTGGTTTCCTGTATTACCTCTGTCACTGACTAAGACTCTGAATCATGCATTCTAACGGGAACTGGTCAGTGAAAGTGTAATGTCAAGCACTCGTGTGACTTTATTTTACCACTTCCAATTTCTCAAAACACAGTAAAAGCTGTTCCGTAACTCTGCTTTAAATGGTATTAAAACCTTGGTGTACTTTAAAAATACATTCGAATCCACGATTCAGTGTTAAGTGCATAATTTTGTCCTGCATCCAATTTCAATTGTCCATATTCTTATTGTCCCCTGGCTTCAAGCAGGCACTATTCACCGAGTGTATAAATATCCATAATTTACTTTTCTTTGACTTATCAGCAAAGAGATATTTAATTTTTGGTGAACTGACTAGTTTAAAATACGCTACTAAATTAGAGCAATAATATTTTATAATCTTTTTGTAAACACTCATAACTCAGCGTATCAGATACATGATCACCGAAATATAGTAAAAATTTAGTTTCTAGAGCCGTTGAATCAATATTATTTTCATACTACATGACTTTTGTTTATCAGAATACTGTACTCTATAAAGAATGTGGTCCCATAGTATGGATGGGAACCATGCGTTCTATATCCCGTGTACCTATATCGATTATTTCAGCTATTTAAAAAATATTAGCCAATTGAGTTAAAGGCTGAGAGAAATGTAATTTTAGCCTCCCATAGCATTTGCAGGCAATTCACGTACGTATACTTTAAGATAAAGTGATCGCAGGGTAGGTCGATCGATACAAGGTGTGTTTTACCCTTTGCACATTTGATGAACAAAACTGTAGGTGTAACAATTCAAACTTCCTTAAAAGAAAACTCTTTTCAACGTCAATATCACCCATCACTCGAACGGTTCGTGATCTGAAACAACATTCCAAACACCCATTAGATTATTTTTATAATAAGCATTAGATAGAGAGTTATAAAAGGACGAGAATTCCTGAATTCCACGGAAAACGGAGACCCGCTAGGCATGGAGGTCCCCAATAGAATAAGGTGGGTAAATGATAGAATAGAGGCATATGATTGGGTATTTGTTGAGAGAAATCGGATGCCAATGTAAGCGTCCTCATAAGGGAAGACACTATGGTCACCGATGTTTTACGATCGGGATAAATAGTGCATTTAGAATGATTTCCACAATTGAAATCATAATGTGACGGAGTTACTCAACCCTGACGTGATTAAAGCCAGGTCTGATAACGTGAACATATTAGTAGAACAACGCAATTTTCCATGGTATTTTTAACGCACACTTCTATTGGACCCCACCTTTAGATCTTCTCCATATCACCGGCGACCATTTTACCCTCGTGCTCACGAGCGGCGTGGAGCAGTGGCTAAAATAGCTCGCACCGACACGAATTTTTCTTCCGTTCTTTTAATCTATGTTCTGAAAGCTTTCTGCTTGTTAGTGATAAAATGGAGGGGAAGCCTTTCCCTCTGCCGGTAAACTCGACTTCCTCCTTCTCCTCCGAGTACGCCGGCGCTCCCACGAAGCTACCCACCCCCTCGCTGTCCCCTTACCCGTTTTTAGCCTCCGAAGTACCCTAAATAACCCCCCGAATTACCTGAAGATCACATGAGCTGCGATCTATATCTTCCAAATCATGTTAAAATCATTGCGAAATTTTTTCTTCGCCCGAAATTTCCACCTCGGGGTTCATAATTTTTGAGCTGAAAATGTATACTTCGCAAAAGAGTTTGGATGCACTCAGGTCATGAAAAACCAAGGAAATGTCACTGGAAGGATGAGCTGACACCACAAGCATAATTTTGTTTTAATCGAACCGGGATCACACAAATAAGGAAATTCATAGGATCTTGTTTTTAATATGGACTCTTCGGCAAAAAAATTTCACGTGGGTATCTAAGGTTTGGAATATTATTGATTGTAATTACATTTTGAAGGGAAACATTTTTTGAAGCGCTTCTTTCATTATTATTTGTTCAAGCATAAACAGTAAAAAATAGCTAACAGTAAAAAAGTGCTGGATATTTCCCCCTGCCACACACCTTTTTGGTGGCTTGCAGGGTATTGATGTAGATGTAGATATTATATTTATTAACCCCGACTTGAGTGGTCGTGTCCAAATCGTCAAATATTGTTTACACATTGATAATTAAAGAGTATTATTAAGTAAACTGTGAAGTGTAGAATATAGCGAATAAAATTTATGGAAAAATAGAATTAATTTTCTTCCTTTCTTAAGAAATTCCTCCGTGGATTACTAACGGAAATGTTTTGGACATATTTCAAAATGTCTTTATTTAGTTCATCATAACCGATGGTATATCGTTGATTCTCATAGGTCCATAAGTCATAACTTATGGAGCATTTCAATTTTTGCTTTGAAATGAATTTGAATACCTAATTTAACAGTATATGTATGAATTCAAAATAAGTCCTCAGACGTTTTATAAAGCAGGAACGTCAAATTATTTTAAATTCTAAGATGCTTACCACCGCCCTAAAAATTAATCCGGTTGGAATGAACGAAAAACTTTCTAATTGGGTGATATTATTACAACTGTATTTTGGCGAGATTAATTACGAGCAAATTTAAATTCAGACGAAACTGCAATATCATAACCATTGCATCATTTTTATTTGTCAACACCCGACCACTGAATCAACTGATTTTGGTTTCTCTTAATAATAATAAAGTTTTAAATGAAACCACTGAAAGATTTTAAGAAACTTAACCTGTTTATTATGATAGGGTTTGTAATTAAAAAGGAGTTACACGTCCCTTTAAACTGCGTGAAGATAAATTAGAACCGAATGAAACATTGAGAGTATAATATCTGGAAATATTTTTTTAATAAGGAGAAAAATCAGGGATGTAGACATGTTAATTCTGATTCATGAATGCAAAAACATTGATATATGATCACCGGCTACTTTAAAATTAAAAGCAAAATTCTACTTGTGTCTCAAAAAAATCCAAGAGACTTGTTTCGATAAATAAATTTCTAGACCCTCGTACAGCGTACTCCAAAAACGACCCAAGAGCTTGATGCTTCAAAACTCACCGATAAAATTTTATTTTGGAGCAAAATAAATATCTCCACAGACAATTAATTCAGATTTTATTATAGAAATACAAAATTTACAATTAATTTCGTCGCAATATTTTGGGAAAATTTACCTTGCTTTTACTCATTTATTTTAGTATGTTGCTGCAATTTATTTTTTGTACAATATTTAAAGTCTCTCGTTGTATCATTACCATTTAGAAATCTACTGATAACTAGTTCATTTACATCATCTTTTTCCTTGCAAGCTATTTCTAAGGTGTGTGGCAAGGGGTGATTTAACACCAGACATTCAAAATAAAAAAAACCTTTCCTTAAATCTCTTTTACTAAAGCATGCATAAAATAATTTTTAAAATGGTGATATTACTAACTGAAGTCACAATCACTACTTATATAGAAGACTTATCGTTCGTGGTAAAAATGACAACTTCAATCTGACGGTTACACATTCATGATCCCTCTGATCTTATTATCATGTGGGTTCTTTCCCACCTTATTATGATGGATCTAAAAATAAATTTTAAGCAGCTTACCCAAAGAAACCTACTTTCGAATGAAAAATAAGACAATCTGTAACTAAGCCATTTTCTCTGTCAGCAATTCCCAATATATATTATCACTAATAATCAAGATGCCCTAAATGGTTAACTATAACATTTTTTTTCTTATCTAGCTCCAATACGCTGAGGATCAGGATTGTAAGGTGACTAGTGCACTGGCTCCCCATCCAGAGGGATCGGGTTCAAATCCTGAAAACAGCAGATATTTTTCCGCGACATACCGATCACCGCTTGAGGTGCTTTGTGGACAGCTCTTTGAGTGAGTACGCTGCTTGTTGGATAAGACGCTAAAATGTAGACCTGTTGGCGCCTTTCCTTGAGAGTAGGCTAATGCCGACGCCAAGTTTTCCTCCACCCTTTCTTCTTTCCCATCCATCTCCTATGGCGCCAATAACCGAAACTGCCTGTCATCTCCCTTAAAAACTACTACTATTCCAAAACGCTGGACGTGATCTAACTCATCATTTTATACAGCTTCTTGAGGATATTATACATATATTGGCAGCATATTCTGAGTAGTGCTATACACTATTATCAAAGTTGAATGCTTGTTAGTGGAGAGTTACATGTTTTCTAATGGATTTTACCAATATTTGTAGCATTTATTAGACTGGTTGAAGGATTAGTTATACAGAATTAAAAAAATAAAATCGTGAAGTACCGAGTATTATTTATATTAAACATTAAAACGAGGAATATGTGTCAATAGTTGATAAAAAGAAATAAACTGCTCCGTTAAAAAGATATAAATCCAGGATATGATTTTTAAACAGGCTCATTGTACCCAAGGATATATCCAGCGAGGAGACATTTCTAAGTAATCTTCCTCATCTTTTAAAAAATACTCGTACGAATAGAGAGGCATATTTTTCCAGTTTAATTCATATTTTCAAAGGTGTTAAAAAATCTGAAAAAAAAACTTGGGGAAAAACAATGTTGGCGTTAGTTTTGTTCATTTAAATAACGTTTTACTTAAAGATTCAAACAATTGACCAGCTAAATTTAGGTATTTGTGTTAAAGGTGATTTACATACAGCGTAGGGTAGAAAAATTGCCAACTAAAGTCATGTTCTAAATATTTTCTCTTATTAAACTTGGCAAAAAAGAAGTCGCATAAAAAATCAAATTAGTATTTTTTCACACATAATTTAGTTTCTATCGGTGAGTATTCAAATAAAATATTTCTGAGAGGAATTCTGAATTTGATTCAAAGTTATCATATAAACTTAACCAAAATACCACTAATTTTTAAATTTTGATTGTGCATCAACGTCTACACCTACGTTATTCTGTTTAAACGACGGCAATGATGTCTAGCAGAAAGTTTAGGACCTCCTTGTATAAAATTGAAGAAATAGAATTAGTGTACTGTTTCTAAATGAATGCCTGGTGAAGAAAACAAAGCTAATACGCTAAATGTTTTGGTTCTATCCCATCATTTTCTGACACTCGTTAATTGAGATAGCAAAGAATTAAAATTTAGATAAATCAGCTCAAGTTTTTTTTAAAAACTCCGGGTGATTATAAAAGTTCTCTTGGATCAGAACATAACTCGACAGAATTTTAGACTCACATAACGTAATTCGCGGAAGGCTGTATTAATTTTCAGCTATATATTAAGGGATTATCCTTAGGAGTCCCCTTCGTGAAAAATTTATGAGCGATTTTCGGCTTAAAATTAACCTAATGAGACCCCAAGTTCGGGGAAACGATTATGAAAACATAAGTTATGCTCTTTTTGCTCATCTTTGTAGGACAACATGTATATTTTACTCAATAGTACTAATTAATTCTAATTTTATAACATTTTCAGCCTGAATTTTATCTGAGCATAAAGTGCTATGTAATATTTGCCTCATCCTCTAAGTGAAGATTGAAAACAGCAAAGTTTTTCAAGCTCTAAATATATTTTCTTCGTGCCAGAAAAAGTGTAATGGCGGACTTTATGAAGTTTGGAGTAACAAATCAAGGAAGTAATTTTTCCCCTGAGTACCTTTTAGTTAAGAAATATAAAATGACCTTACCTGAATTTGTAAAAACCGTTTATTTTTTAATTTTATTTGTTGCGTTTTAAATTGCATTTGTAAGCAAGTAGAGGAAATAAAATGTTTCCCCTTCCATTGTTGATAACTTCTACGTTTATTTATTTTGTTCGTGCTCAAAATATGTAGGCTACACAGTTACTGAAAGAGCAATATTTTATTTATATTTCATCTTGCGAGAGTAAGTCAATAAATAAGTGAAAAACGTCAGCAAGACAAGACAGCCGTACAGCTGTATCGAGCATTTCATCGCGAAAGCTAGGAATATCTATCACAGTGTCCCAACTTAAATTCAAGTGATTTGAATTTATTTCGGGTCTCTAAAAAATCATTTGGGTGCCCGACGTTTTGAATATGATGATGCCATAGGCCGTAGACATTGCTCGTTGGCTTCAATAGAAAATAAAATGAATACTTTGCTGAAGGCTATCAGGGGCGTTTAAAGAGATGGGGTAAGTGACTGATTCCAGAGGGTGAATGTAGAGCAATGGGAATTAAATTTTAGAAAGATTCATTTGTTTTTATTGCCTCAATCCAGTTTTGTGAATCATTTATTTACTAGAAATTTAAAAATATGGAATTAACGGCGTGGAATTAAACCACCCTTATTTTCTATTATTTTGCCTTAACTCGCCTAAAAAGGAAAGATTTCTTTAAGAGTGGAAAGGAAAATCTCATGTACTCAAAAAGTAAAATTTTAAGGGAAAATGCTTTAGAAGTTCTAAAATCTTCCCATCGCATTTATTCAGCACGTTCATTTTCCGGTGAAATTTTCGCCTTATCTTTTTTCAAAGTCTAAATGATATTAGAGTTGGGTTCATGTAAATGTAATAATAATCTTCAGTCGGGTTTTTGTATGGACAGCGGTAGCTTTCATTAGAGAGGTTGAGAGTAGCAAAGAGCTATCAAGCACTTTTGAAGATTTTGACTTTAATTTACAAGAGCTTACGAAAGATATTAATTGAAACAGAAAAGTTACATTATCATTTAAATGATGAACGGTGAAATATTTGAAAATGATTCCATGAGGAAACCTAGAAATGTATTGTTCATTGCATTGATTTATTTACATTACCAAGTCAGTTGTTGCCGTCGAATTTGAAAACATGTTTTTTTTCTCCAGGGTACAGTTTTGGCGACTGATATAACCTACTAAAAAAGGAATATCTTAAGCAGCAGTACCCAGGAAAAGTAACATTTCGCGATATTCAACCATATTTACCATGTGCTGTCATGCATTATAAAGGTTCAGCATACAGCATTTGTTTGGGAATCAGAGTATATTAGCATTGATATGATTTTGGGGAATTTACTATTTAACTTAAGTGCACCCGGAATTTATCTTTACAAACTATGTTGGTTCGACATGTTTCGTCCTCAATTCAATGGAATTTCCTCCTGCTCCGGCAGCTAATATTTTACGACGCTCATGGAAAGCGGCTGATAATGACCTCTGATCACTGGAATGGTAAAATACTCTACTTACTTCAAAATATATCAATAGCCTCTGTCAGGTATCATGGATTAGCTGTCCGAAATACATACCAAGTGCTCGACTCACGGAAGAAAAATTGCTACGAAAACGATACTTCCAAGTTCATTTATGCCTGCTGAGTCGAGTATTGAGGCTGAATTTTAATAAAATGGCTTCGATTGAGCAATAAAGAAACTATAATAGAGATGTCAAAAACTAGATATCAAATATCATCAAGATACCGCACCGAATTTCCAACGTGTAATGTTTAAAAAAAACGGTTTCGTCTACTATAAACATGTATTAAAAATGGCATGCAAAACAAGTAAAAGGTTCAAATTTCATCACACATAGTATGATCGGATTTCTGTAATACAGAAAATGCTGCTCTACGCAGAATTTATTTGTTCATTTCTAGGGGAAGCGAAATAAATATTTGCGTTCACTCTTAATTATATATAAATAAATAAATAAGTTTATGTATACATAAAAATGTTATGTTGGTACTTATATCTCTCAATTATTTCTAAATGTTCGGAAATTTTGAATGTCCAGTTAACTGTTGACAGCTATTTTACTTGGACGTGTTTTGGCTAGCCTTCGATTTTTTCCTGTTCCAAAAAATGGATCAAATAATATGCATCAAATTCTTTGTGAAAAACGAAATTAGGTGCATGGACGCATTCCAAATGTTGACTGTGGTATATAAGGAAGCTATCTGGGACCGGAGAACGGAGCGAGTTAATCGGTTGTATAAAAGGTTCTCAGAGGGCCGAGAAGATGTGAACGACGAAGAGCGTGCCGGACGTCGGAGCACGTCAACAACAGATGTAAACCTTGATGAAGTCAAGAAAATAGTTTTCATTGTTAGAAAGCTGTTGACGATTCATTGTTAGAAAGGTTTCTGAGGAACTAAATATATCGATTAGCTCGCGCCATCCGATTTTACCAATGATTTGAGTATGAATCGCGTCGCAGCGACATTCGTACCAAAATTGCTCGATTTCGACCAAAAAAAGCACCGCATTAACATTGCTAATGACACTGTTCACGACGGCTCAAATTTGCTCCAGAGTGACCGGAGAGTGACCAGGTGACGAATCATGGGTTCATGGTAATGACGTGGAAACTAAAGCTCAATCATCCGAATAGAAGCTGCAGCACTAGCCAAGACCGAAAAAAGTGCGCCAAACTCGGTCGAATGTGAAAGTTATGCTTACGATACAGTTTTCTTAGATTGCAGAGGTGTGGTGCGTTATGAGTTCTTGCCACAGGTTAGAACCCCATAGTTGGTAACCCGACCAGGAGCAATTATTATTACTCCCGCCAGCACAGGTCTAGGGGTCATCGGAACGCACAAACCCTTCCACTACGTCAAGGTTGTAGTCCGGGGAGGGATATATATATATATATATATATATATATATATATATATATATATATATATATATACACACATTCAAACACGAAATCCAGCCAAACAGCGAACAAATACTCATTTATATAAAAACAGATATAAGGAAAAGGGATAGAAACACACATAAAGGACGAACACTGGAGGGGGGGGAAGGCGGAATCCAGCAGATCAATAATGCAAAAATATTTCCTGGACCGGGATTTGAACTCCGGATCTTCCCACTTTCCGGGCGGAGGCTTTTAACCACTTGAGCTATCCAGGAATCCATCGGATTACGAATGCTTTTGCAACAGCTCCCTAACGCCATCTCTTGGCCAAAGAATCGGGGCACTTGGTTGCATAAAGCATCGCAGATCTCAGTGTAATATATATATGTGTATATATATTATATATATATATATATATATACACACACACATATATATATATATATATATATATATATATATATATATATATATATATATATATAGTATATATGTATATATATTTCATGTATGCTGAATTGATGATAAATGAAAGAGGATGATCACATCTGAGGAATGAGTAGGCTACAAACATTATATAAGGGAAAATTAAACATCGGTTCTCATTCAAAGGATGAAATTACATTATCAATGGAAGCTCCATATTTTATGTGCTTTTATGTGGAATGTTTAATTAATTGCTTTATACAGTACCAATAGTACAGAAATGCGATCCGCAAGTTGAGATGGGAGCTTCGCTTACCAAATATTTCAAGCGTAAATCGTAGCGATAGTTTTTTCAGTATAAACCCTATTCCTTTTATCAGAACTGGTATACAAAGTAGCTGACGGGTTGGTTATTTCACATTACGAATTCAATAATAATGTTTGCGCAACGAAATGAGGCCATTGTTTTGTAGTTTATTGAAACTACTTCAATATATTTCAACGTTCTAATGACATATTGTTGAATAAATTGAAGAGTAATAACAAAATTTGTCAACAGCAATTTTAGCTATAAGTCGGTGTTTGGTGAATCATTCATTTTTCGATTTTACATAACGAATATTGACTCCGGAATTGCTTTATTGCTTTTATGCATTTACGTTTGGTCTTTCTAAAGCCTTTGAGTGCGTTTGATTTGTTCTTTTCATTACCCTCACTCTAATGAATGTGATCTATTTTATTATCAATCTATCATTTGCAAAAAAAATGGTCGGTTTATCTATTGTTCATTTCAGAATAATTGTACTTATATGAGTATTTGTAAACTCGGCTGGTTATTGTGATTTAAGATTGGAATTGTTTTTCAGAATGGAATAAAATTTATTGAAATATAAATTAAAACAAAACTGTAATTTTTTCTTGCAGTAATTTAAAAAAACCGTAATCTTGCTTTTGTGACATTAATGATAAATCAGCCGAGCTTCTCTTTGATTATGGATAAATATATTTCTCAATAAACATGGAAAATATTTCTTTTCATTGCTATAACTCACGTTGAATCGGGTAGATCCCTGTTTTGGTGCTCCTGACTTTGATCTGTTTTGTTTCATGACACATTGAAATGTTTTGTGTCCTTCAATACTCGCATCTAGATATTTCCGGACTACGTTCGAGGTCACTCTAGTGGGAGTCTATGCTTCCATTTTTCTAGCTTGCAACGACTCACACGTGACGTACACAATAAACCTTTTGCTTCTCTAATTTCATTCATTTCATTACCGTTTGCACAAGCGTCTAAAAATTCTACCGCAACTTTCTAAAGGATAAACTGATAGGAAAAATGTTGTTTTTAGCTATCGATGAAGATAAAATATGTGTTTGTTTTCTTTTATTTATTATTGATCTGTATTTTTCCCCGGTGGTAGGAGTCATTTGAATAACTTTGTACGCAAATAACCCTATAAAATGATAATTAAAACGGTCTAAAAGCTTTATAGATCAGTTTCCTTCATATCCACGGGTGAAATTGTAAGTTTATTTCGTCCCTTAAGCATTTTAGGTGAGGGAAACTTTATGAGTTAATGATGAAGAAACAATATTATATTTCTACCAGATATGGATTTGTTCTACGGATGGTTTCGAAATAGTACATTATTTTCATGTAGTACTGCATCATAATCAGGTTAAGATTTAGTAGTGCATCGAAAGCAGTCCTGGATTAAAACATTATGTATTGGAGAACTGTTATAATTTATTCATTGATATATTTTAATTCAACCAAATCACGCCTGTACTATAACTTGTCATTTGTTAGGGAATAAAGTTCTTTCACTTTTTTTCCATGGCCACTTTGTTAATGCGTATGATATTGGCTAGTTTCTGAATAGTTTTATTTTAGCTATGACGGAACATCTTGTTTCATGACTTAAGTGATTGTTTTTCCTTCTTTCCTATAATTTGATAAATGTGATCCATTTAGTATCGCTTCCATTTGGATTATTAAAAACACATCTTTAGGAAACATTCTCAGTTTCTTAAGCTGAATTTCTTATTTGATTACGCTATCTTTTCATTAATTTTAACAGGTTTATCCAATTCGTTGACGCATACTTTCAAACATTAAATAGTTCACTTTAACACCAATGAAAAACTTGGTTAGGCTACCGGAATATGCGGGTAAAACTTTATTGTTTTAATAAATCTGATCCTGGGTACCTAATTCATTAGTCAATTCTAATTCAATTAAGGAACATAAGATGGCGATTTTTTTCCAAAGTTAGGTGTACAGGGTTCGTCCGGAAAATAAGTGTACTGATTTTTTCCCGCCGCTCCAGGCGCGCCCAGCACCGCTCTGACGGGCTGCGATTGGAGGGGGGTATGTTGGCAAGCGACGCTGAAAAAGGCAGTCAGCTCTGAGCGGTGGTGTAGTGAGGAGCTCTGTTAACGCGAACCTCCACGCTTCGACCCACGTCACGGAACGCGATGCCGAAGTTTTTGGAGCAGCGTTATTCCATCAAATTTGCGGTAAAGCTTGGGAAATCGTCTACCGAAACTGTTGGTATGACTAACAAGGCTTACGGGGAGTCAGCCATGTCCAGAAACATGATCTTTCGGTGGCACAAGATGTTCGTGGAGGGCAGAGAAGAGGTCGACGACGAACCACGGCCTGGACGCCCATCAACGACACTCACCGACGAAAATGTGCGAAAAGTTCGCGATGTACTGAACTCTGATCGTCGTCTTAGTGTTCGGATGATAGCAGAGCAGTGTAATGTGCCAAAAACAATAGTGCGCGAGATTATTAGGTAGCAATTACAGATGCGAAAAATTTGTGCAAAGTTGGTGCCGAAAGTGGTCAGTGATGATCAAAGACTCAATCGTTTGGAAATCGCGACACAACTTGCGGATCACTGCAAAAATGATCCACATTTTTTAGAGAACGTTGTTTCGGGTGACGAGACGTGGATCTTTGAGTACGACCCGGAGTCGAAGAGAGAAAGTGCGGAGTGGCACACCCCATCATCACCCCGTCAAAAGAAAGCTCGCATGAGCAAATCTAGGATCAAGGCGATGCTCATTGTCTTTTTTGACAAAAGGGGAGTCGTCCACTACGAATTTGTACCTGAACGACAAACTGTAAATGCTGCATTTTACGTCCAAGTGCTCGACAGGCTTCGAAAACGAGTCGCCCGCGTCCGGCCAGCGATCAAAAACATCTGGCAGCTGCATCACGACAATGCGCCGTCTCACACCGCGCTTGTCGTGTCGGACTTCTTGGCCAAGCACGGCGTGGCAACGCTGCCGCACCCGCCCTACAGCCCGGACTTGGAACCACCGGACTTCTTTCTGTTCCCGAAGATAAAGAGGAGTTTGAAAGGAACGCGATACGGGACTTTGGACGCCGTCAAAGAGGCCGTGACGACGTGTCTTCGAGAGGTTCCCGATAATGCCTTCGCGGGAGCGTTCCAGGAATGGGAACGCCGCTGGAACAAGTGTATCGACTCACAAGGGTCCTATTTTGAGGAATATTAGCTTAAGACATGTAAAAGTGTAATAAATTTTTTTTCCTGAGCTCAGTACACTTATTTTCCGGACGAACCCTGTATAAAAGAGTTTTGAGCCCAAAAGTGCATTTCAAGGCATGTATACAATATCTTTGAATTCAATAGAAATATCATTGGATAAACTCCAAAAGGGAACGATGCAATTTCCAATATAAAGAAAACAAAGGGAAGTCATTTAAGTGGAAGAGTTATGAAACAATTCGTATTTCTTTCACTACTGATATTTTATGCTAAACGAAAAATAAACTAATGAAGATTAGAGTAAAAAACGAAATGCCTAAGAAATTAGAACGATAAAAATGAGAAATTTAGTTCTGTTCTCTATTCTGTATCCAAACGCATTGCTCTTCAATAGAGAAGCCCGAGGCAACTTGATTAATTTTAGAAAGAATTTTGTCGTATAGCGAGCAACATCCAAGACATAATTGAAGCCGTAAATTTCGATTCTCTCTCTTGATTAAAAACCCTGATTATAAGCCGTTATTTCTGTTAATCAAGCTCTTTTAATTTTTATTATTTTTAACCTAAACTTTCACCATAAAAGCAATGAATCTTTCACTAAAAGCAGGTGTCGCAAAAGAGCACTTGCCAGTTACATACATACATTCATTGGTCGATCAAAAACAAGTCATCCTAGGGGTATTATATAAAACCATTCCTGGGATATACGAGGTCTGTTCAAAAAGTATCACGAATTTTGAATTTTTGCGGGTTTGGTATGTTTGATTTTCGATTTTTTTGTGGCGTTATATTGGTACTTGATGTCTCTCACTTAATGCCGAAACGTTCGGCCATTTTGAATTAGTTATGTTTAAGTTATGCTTACAATTTTCTTCGATTGCAGGGTCTTGGTGCATCATGAGTTCTTGCCACAGGTTAGAACGGCAAATAAGGAATATTTCCTGCAAATAATGCACAATTTGCGCGCATCAATCCGCCACAAACGCCCGGACTTGTAGAGGAACAAAAATTGGCTTTTGCAAAATGACAACGCCCCTGCTCACACATTGTTACTTGTGCGCGAAGATTTGGCCAAATACAACACATTAATAATGCCTCGGCCACCGTATTCCCCAGTGACTCTTTCTTTCTCCCAAAACTGAAGAGGCCCATGAAAGGACGACGCTACGCTATTATTGACGAGATAAAGACTGCACCGGAGGAGGGGCTGAACAAGATCACAAATAATGGTTTTTGAAGTGCTTCGAGGATTTGAAAAAACGTCAAAACAAGTGTATAATATCTAATGGGGGAATCCTTTTCAAGTTTGAAAGTTCGCAAGTTTGAATTTTCTTTTATTCGGGGTAGAAAAATCATTCCCTTACTTTATGATGTCTCAACCCCCTAACGTAAAATTTCATAGATCAAATATGCTATATGTATTGCTTCAATACATTTGAAAAAGATTCAAGACGTTCTATCCTTGAATAAATGACCATGTATGATAACAGACAGTAAAATGAATAATATTATATTTATATTCACTCCTTATAATTATTTGAGTATTTATCATCCAGGTAGCGACTGAGTTTTAGGTCTTTCTTCTTTGGGCACGTCTATTTCTGAGGATTTTCTTGGTTTTTCCTCATTGGTATTGCCATCCTGATTTCATAACCCATACAGATTCTACGATAGTCTTACCAAGACATTTATCAGTTGAATTATAATTAGTTACCGGGGAGTAACCTTTCACTGCGAAACTTGATACGTCTTTCTCTTTAAAATTCAGCCATTCGATAAATATAAACAGTATTCATTAACAGCAATTCCCATGATAGAATTGAGTTTCAATTCATAGGTGTCTTGAGTTTCAAGTGAAAAGATAGTTGACACAAGTAAAAATTATAAATTAAAAATTATGTTATCAACATTGCTCCAGTTTATTATGACATTAGCCAGTTGGGGCATAATTCAGGGACAATATAATAAATAAATGAATAGGATGGTTTGTGGCTCTTCTTTCTAACAATTCATGATCATTGAATCTTTTTCTTTTAATTTATTTATTTTTTAATTTACACCTGATGATATCTCCTAAGCGTCGATCACGGTAGTAGTATGATCATGTTTTTCTTGTAAAAAAATGCTTAGGCTCTTTATTTAGTATTCATGAATTTTCATAAAGTATATCTTCAATATAATTAACGAAAACATCTTTATAAGACACCTTTTTTGGAAGTTTTTTAGTCCATCAACAAAGCAAATCCATAAACTCTATGTCTTCCCCACCTGTTCATAGCCTTTTCCTTTCTACACATTGTCTCTTCCCCTCTCCCGACAGCCACCTTATGGTGCCAACCTACGCCCCTCCTGCACGTGGCCATCTCCTAACCAATCCCCTTTCCCCCATTTGCTGCCGAAAATTCCCTTCCAACCAGGCAACTTCCCATTCTAGTAAGAGCATATATATGTAATTTTACTGGCTATATGGGAGATTTTATACCTGATGATGTCGCCCATGCGTTGAAACCACTAGTGGTATAATGAAGTTTTTCGTGTGAAAAAATACATAGTTTATTTATTTAGCGGTAATTTATGTATGTATAACTTATACTAATACACATATTAATTTCCCAATGAATTTGACTTTTTCTGTTAAATTTTAGAAGTATTATTCAAATTTTAGATACGCAGGGTGAGAAATTAATCTATAATAATTCACTCAGTTGAGGGGAAAATATTTGTAATTAACTTAACAACATGGGTAGCACCTCCTTATATCGGAGTGAAATTTATCATAATTCCACATGATCTAAGTTAAAATCTGCTTCCCGCTAAAGTTCCTTTTCACCTCAATTTTTGCTGGTAATGTGGAAATTTGTGCTGGTTCAGCTGTTTTGTTTTCTAACGTGCAAGGTTTATCATCCACTCATCCTTCATTTTCATATACGAAGGCGGAATGCTTATGAAGCATTATAATCGGCCGACACTTGTACTAACTCTGTTAAATTATCTTTAATATGAGTGTTTGCATTCATAACTGCAAGGAGAGGTCTCAGTTCACCAAAATCAGATAATTGAAAATACATTCATCCAATGCGAAAATATTGTCACAAAAATTTATCGTTCTTTTTTCCGCTGAATACTTATCCATTGCGTTCTTCGTGTCATTGAGATTTATTTTCTCTCTTTTTCTTGCAAATCCATCATTAACAGGTGATGATGGCTCTTAATGTTTGAAATAGTACAGAGGTCTTATCTCAGCTTCACTACGTTAAATTTCATTGAACAAATATGATAAATATATTTATTTATTTCATTTTAAAAAACTGTACATGATAATCGACGGTAAAACTATGAGTATTTGTGCATTCATCATTCAACTAGATACTTATTCTCATGACTTCATTCCTTGGATACTTTTAATATGAGTTAAACTACCCTGACCCTCGAACTGATCATTCTCTTTGTTTTTGCTCTTTTTTAATGTCCTTAAATTAGCATGGCACGGCTGAGACCATTAACCAGGGCTATGCATAGCATACCCACGGTTATTGGTTTTAAAACTTCATTGAATACCTTTAGAAGATAGATGAAGTGATCACTCTAATTGATGATAGCCGATCGAATTAGTTCTAAACGTTTCGGTATAAGGGTGCCCCCAGCATACTCTATATGACTGAAAAGCCTAAGAATAATCGAGGCGTTGGATCTCTGCCAAAAATAGAGAAATAAATTTTCCAGATTTTTTAGTGTTCTTCCATAACCCCACAAATCATGAAACCGAATAGCACTTACATGAAGTGAAAAAATTCAACAAAATTCCAAATATATTTATAAAGGCAGAACTTTTGCCCATTTGAATATTTTATAAAAGTGTACTTTAATTTGAAAAATTATATCAAGCGATCCAAGGACCTTAGTTTGCATTCAAATGTGCCAATCGTTGCTTTCGCCACCCGCTTGCACTTAAATCGTTCTCAATCGTGCGCTATTCCGGAAACCAGAAGAATGGAAGATTGTCTCGTGCAGTAGCAGGGAACAGTTGACGCTGCGGCGAGGGATGGGAGATTTGAGACAAACCTCATTCTCGTTTCCAACAGAAATCAGGTGCTATCGGAGGATAGCGAAGCGGTAGCGCCTCTACCTCCACCCTTGTGAGAACATCACCCAGAACGAAGCGTCAAAGGAAGAAGGGGGGGATTTTAATGATAGGCAGCAGTAACGTCAGACGTGTGATCGTGCCATTGCGGGAAAGGGCAGACCATGAGAGCTTGAGTCAGCGCCTGACGGCCTGGTGCATTTATAAAAACGGCGTTTCCTATGAGGCAAAGGTGGTTAGAGTGGCGGCATGCGGAGATGATGTGTTCCAGGCTACAAATCGTGGATTATGTTAGCGTCAACGATCCCGTGGACCGTGGATCTGAAGTGATTCTGGATTCCTTTAAGGAATGGACACGGAAATGAAACGGGAGATTAGCGTTGAGGGGGGTAATGTAATGCTCTCGATATGTGGCCGTATCCCTGGATTTGATCGGGAATCCCTAGTTTGGAGCTGAAAATAAGGCATCAATCAGAAGTAGCGTGGTTTCTGCAGGGATATTGGGGCGTCCTTCGTTGACCTTCTGCCGGCGATCCAATCATGTAGGACGCCTCTGAACCCTTCTGATGTTCACTACACGTTCTGGTGTTCACTACGCTACCCGTTCGCTAGACGCCAGGTGTGTAGCAAGTAGGATTTTGGAACACTTCTGGGCGTTTTTACATTAAAGTGTAGAGCAGCGTGTATATTAAAAAGTGGGTCTCCTAAATTTTCTATGCCAAATTATTTTGCGTTAAAAGGAGTGAGGTTATAGGGTTTTATAGAAACGTACGCAATAGTTCACTCAGCCCAAATCAAGTAGCTTAGGACGGAAAGTCTTATTAGGGATTCATGAGTAACAAAAAAATATTCTCCGTCAAAAATTCAAAAAACCGTGCCATCACCGACATATTATCTGCATTGGTCGTCAATTGACATAGCTTAAAAGAAGTTAAAAAATATCAACACCTTATTTTAAGCGCAGGCGCAGGTATTATAATAGGGACAGAAAGTTGGTTACCCACTGATATCGCCGTCGGTGAAATTTTCCCAATATCCTTTTTCGTTTACCGAAATGATAAACTAAATATAATCGGGGGCTGTGTCTTTATTGCAGTTAAAAGTTCTTGCGTCAGCAGGGCTGGAGGAATTTCAGGTAATGGTTTGGAAAGCGTTTGGTTGTCAATTAAAATTCCTAAATACAAAAGAATTTATGCATTCGTATTTTACATGCCGCCAGATGACAAAGATAATTCAATGCTCAAATTAGATCAGCAAATCAAAGCTTTTTTATTTCAAGCACAGCAATGTTATATTTGGGGGAGATTTCAATGTCCCTTCTATTGACTGGAGCATATAGAGTTTAAAAATAGGGGTAAATACAAAGATACCTACGAGTCGCTATTGAATTCTTTTACATTGAGCTCCTAACCTCAATTTGAGGCTTCCGCAACTAGCGGTTATAATATTCTTGATTTGTTATTAAGAACATACCCGAAAAAGTCTTGCACATAGAAAGTATTAAAGGAATAAGAGACCCCAGGACCGTAAATTCTACATTTCGGCAAAATGGGGCCAGAAACAATAAGTCTAAAAGGAAAATTTGCCTGGCTAAAAAAGGAAACTGTAATGGTCTTGTTGCTACATTGTCAATTTACAAATTTTTGGAAAGATAGCAATCACCAAAATTATGAAAATATGTCGAAACACTTACTTTAGATCACGCGTTCAGTAGTCAACAAGTTTATTCCTAGTAAGTTAATAAAGGATAACGTGGAACCTAGATGGTACAGCGTGGAAGCAAGAAAAGCATCGCGTGGGTAACAGCTATCTCACGCCAAGATAGAAAATACAAGGAATGATATCTTTAGCGGCAAGAGGAATGAGAACACTTTTGATTATAAAATAACTAGGGCCAATACCAAGAAGGAATTTTGGAGAGCGTTAAGCCAATTCAACAGGAAAAAATATCAGAAAATTTTAATGGGTATCCATAAGCATTTTGGTCGTGCGTCAGAATGGTTCAGGGAAATCAGTGAACAGTTCATTCATTCAAAAACAATAAAAGCGAAAGAGTAACCAGCAGTTTGGAATAGGATAACATATTGAAATCCTTTTTTCAAAGCGTTTTCACCAATGTCTCACCGAATGTCTCCGATAGCTTCCCAAATCGTACCGGCCACCCGATGCCCAAAATTCAAATATCATATATTAATACGAGGGTCATCCGGAAAGTAGTACCCGTTCGTGCCGCATGAAGTGCTGACGACGCGAGTAGCCGCTGGACGAGGTCAGATAGCTTCAGTGGCTTGTCTGCCTTCTCTGAGCCAAGTTGCGTGACGCTAGCATTGCCTGTGTTGTTTCTGTGATTGTTTACAATGTTTAAAAAAATTGAGAACGCCGCCAGTTGTGAAGTGAGGGCAGTGATTAAATTCCTCAATGCAAGAAACGTTCGCCCATGTGATATTCATCGCCAATTAAAGGAGGTGTATGGAGACAATGTAATGGACGAGTCGTCTGTTCGGCGGTGGTGTCGCAACTTCAACATGGGGAGGGGGAACACACACGACGATGAGCGTTCGGAGAGACCGTCTGTCATTACAGACCAACTGGTGAGCTCAGTTGACGAATTCGTGAGGAACGATCGGCGCGTCACAATTGATGACATCTGTGAGCATTTTCCCAATGTTTCTCGAACAATTGTTCATGAAATTGTTAAACACCATCTGCATTATGCAAAAATTTGTGCAAGATGGGTCCCTCGCGTATCTCAATGAGCTGGCGGCGAAGGACTATGCAGCAGGAATACAGAAACTTGTCACACGTTATGACAAATGCCTTAATTTGCTTGGAGATTATGTTGAGAAGTAGTTTAAAGTATCCTCTTTCAAATAAAATTTTTTATGTTTGTTAATATTTACTTTTGTGTCTTTATTTCACGAACGGGTACTACTTTCCGGATGACCCTCGTATTTTGAGTAAGCGTACACACAAGCGCTTTGAGTTCGTTTTGTTAGAATAAAAAATTAATTTCTACTTAAAAGCATCTTTTTGTGACTTCTCGGAAGCAGTTTATTAATGAGAAAGAGAGAGAGATGAATTGAATTTTGATCTATGTTTATGACAAAGCGAACCAAAGGTCACCCACACATTAGAGTAGACATTAATTTTCAATGTAACCCAAATTCGATAAGATTATTCTATTATGCGTTAAATTTGGAAATATTTGAAATGAGAGCTGCCGGCTGGCACCATGTCATCTGCTGTTATTTTTAAACAAATGGGTCGTAGTCTCGGCATCGCATTACATTAATTCCTTCTGTCAATGTTTTCATGACTATTGTTTCATGGAAAACGATGTAACGGATAAAATATGAGTTTATTTTGTGGTTATCTATAAAATTAATCTATTCACAGTAAATAGCCACGAATGATTTCTTTCCTTCATTTACCTTATTAAATATTAATGTACTCATGAAATACACTATATGTTAAACCAAATATGAATATAGCATTATTATTATCAATTTAGGGTGATAATGCAATAGTTAAAATCATTTTAGCTCTATAAGTTTCAATTGAATTTTTGGGGGCTTAGACATGACTTAAGTCGAGCTACTATGTTTCTTCAGTGGTACCATGATGCCTTCATGGATGCCATGTTGAGAGTTTTTTAATTAGAGTAATAAGTCGTATGTATAACATGGAATGAAACGTTTGCTGAAACATTTTAAGCCTAATAAATACTGCGTGCCCGTCAAATACCTACTTGTTTATTTGAGGAACTAGCACCGGGAATTGCAGCGTAATCATATTTAAGGAGTCACCAGTGGATCACAAGATTCCCAGAAATTGGAAAACAATTAATGTAACGCCAATAGTTAAAAACGAGGACAGAGTAACCGAGCAATTACAGATCTATTACCCTCACATCCATTTTGTGCAAGGTCATGTAACATTTAGTTGCTAATTCGATCGGGAGATTCCTCGATAGTAAGGAGTTATTAAGGAAAACTCAGCACGGTTTCCGAAGGGCTAGATCCTGCGAGGCGCAGCTTGCGCTTTTTGTTCATGATATTTCTATTTCGGAAGAGAGTAATATTCCAGTAGACTCAGGTTTTATGGATTTTTGGAAAGCCTAATAAAAAGCATCTCAAAGTAAACTACTCACAAAACTAGGAGCATATGGCATAGATAAAATTATCCTGGTTTGGATGAAATAATTTTTGAATAGTCGGGTACAAAGAGTAGTCATTGATAGAGTTAGCTTAAATGCAGTAGAAGTTACTTCAGATGCTCCCCACGGAAAAGCCATCGGGCCTCTTTTTTTTCTACTTTAAGTAAACGATATTGACTCCGTATTCACTAGTAAGATACGTTTATTTGCCGACGATGCAATCATTTGCCGTGATATCCGTAATCTTGAGGACACAGTAGGTTTAACAGATGACCTTAATGCTGTACAACGCTGATGCGACACTTGGAAATTATCATTAAACTTTAAAAAGTGCGTAGCGATGAATTTTCGTGAGAAAATTTTTTCCCTCCTGGAAATCTATTTCATTGGGGAACACCGAAATGGAATGTGTAGACTTCATTAAATACCTAGGCGTTGCCCTCACTCGCGATCTCTCCTGGGTGAAACACACACGGGGAATACGTGGACAAGCTAGCAAAAATTAGGATTTTTTTGAAGAGTACTTGGTAAATGTGATGAAAATGTAAAAGAGGAATGTTATCATTTGCTGGCTGGGCCTCATATGGAATATACTGTTGGCATATGGAATCCTCATGAAGTAGGATGGATTGCCAAATGGATCACGTGCAGCGTAGAGGAGATATATTGGTAAAACGTTTATAATACACTTAGTAACGTATTCAAAATATTAGAAGAGGTAGGTAGGGAATCACTCACGGAGCGAAGGTTAAAATACAAATTGAATCTATTGCACAAATTGGAAGGATATATCTTTTGCAGTGATGTTGAAAAAGTAGTATTACCCTCACCATACTAAAGTAGGAGAGATCATGTTAGTAAAATTAGAGAGATAAAGTGAAGGACTAATTTAATGTCACCTGTTTTACTAACTATAAGGGATCAGAATAACATTGTCCGGCCGTATTTGGGATCATGTTCGAACCAGAATTTGTCTGTTGTTTATTCACCCAATGCAACACACCCTAGCGGTGGCTTGCAGGGTGCTACAATATGGAGCAAAAAAGGAATGAGATTATTTCAATCGGTGGTAGTATTTAGACAAAAACTATGTAGTTATAAGGGATTCTACTTGATCAAATAATATATAACATCTCATGGGCTAAGAAAACATATTGTTGAAATCTGGCCTCTATTTATGCAAAAACAGACAATTATGTACCATAACAAAACACCTGGTTGACAACGGGCAAGAAAAATATAGATTGTATCAGATAGAAGAAATAATTTGAAACGCCTTGAAAACGTGCCATTCGTACGAGCATCGCTGGTAGTCATTACTTCCCCAGGATAGCTTCCTCTACATTCTTCGATAAGAATAACAAAACAGTGTTTCCTGTAACTTTGAGGGTAATATATAACAGATATCAAAAAATACTATCATAATTACTACCTCAACCGGACAACAGGACAACTTCAAGCAAGGGAGCAGTTGCATAAATACAGGTATTTGCAAACATTTTTGGTAATAAATGTTTCATTATCCAGGGAAGAATACATATCATCCACTGAGAGCATATAATTTACCTGTAACTGTGTTTTACTTAAAAAATCGTTCAAAGACGTGACCAAGCGCGTTTACCTCTAACTCTTCCTTCACTCAAATATTTTAAACAATAACAGCTTCATTCTTCTTTCCATGCACTCCCATAAATGGACGTTGAATATAAGATAATTGTGGAGCTTAAGATCCTTAATCTCCCGAGTAGAGGTAGTGGAGGGAAATCCGTTTTGTGGTTGGATACACTCATGTTAAGAATATTCTGAGGAGGCTAAAGATTGAATGAAAATCCAGCCAACTTGCGCCAAACAATTTTAATGAAAGAAGTGACATCAATATGGCGAAGAGAGAGAGACTTGCGGAATTTTGTTTTGATCTGGAATTAAATAGAAAGTGATTGTACATCTGCGATGTTGTCATGAGGAAGCCCGGGTGACTCACGGGATTTTGGCTGCAGGTGTCATTAAAGTTATTAATCATACCTTTAAGGTGGCCTGCTTAGGATTGGCTACTCAACCGAGGGGGGTTGACATAGGGTAGTCCTTTGTTGAGGCTAATGGCTGGAAGGTTTGTGAAACACATTTAAAGATGATGATGGCCATCATCTATTCCAAATTTTTTACAAGGTTCGCGGAAAAACATTGAAATCATAATAAAGTCTTCGCGGGTTTTCCACTGGGTCAGGTTGTCCTCAAGGTTTGGATGAGTCGAGTAGTCGAATAGGACATGCAAATGTCGGACTCTGAAAACCTGAGTCGGTGAAAAATCGCATTTAATCAAGCTATTTGAGGGTAAGTGACTCTTTCAATTTGCACTAAAACCATAGAAACACTTTGTGGTCCACAATATGGCCTGTATTCTATATTATAAGTTTCAGTTGATCAAGGTGATAGCTATGACTGCAAGCATCATGTTAAATATTCAAAAATTAAGAATGACAATAAATCTGAACTGATTTGATTAAAATTGATAAAAAGCAATTAACAACATCGATGTTTTGCAGCCGGCATTGAACATTGCCTTCAAAGAGGGAGGAGAATAAATAACAAAATAAAGCACCATAGAAATAATGCCACTTCATGGTCATTACAATAGAAAGTGTTTTGATGATTTGAGTTATAATTTGTAAGGAATAGTATTTGATGAATTTTCATGTTATTCAAATTCATAGTTGCCTAAATTATTTTTTAAGAAATTATTTCCTGCAATTTCATATTCTCGTTCTGACGTGAATTAAAAATTTAAATTGGAGGAAATATAATTACTGATTTTAAAAATATACACTAATATTTGATACATGAATAAGCAGTTGAACATTTCAAAAGAATATTTAAAAAAAACATTTGAAGAGAACCCAGCGAAAGAATAGTTGAGAAAGTTGAAAGGGGGAAATGTTGATCATGGAAATAATAAAACTATGGTGGTTTCAGGCATTAAACTTCGAAAATAATTGGAAGTTTAAATTGCATTCCGGTCTAATCATCTGCGTGCAAATATTTACTTTTTAAGCTTATTCCCTTCTATCATTCCCTAAAAGAGGAGAGACTAATTTTTTGTACCCACTCACACATTACAAATTCACTGAATTGAAGCCTTGTAATTTTAAAAGGTAAAATCATTCCAAAGACCTTAGTTTAACAATATATAGGAATTGAGCATGCACATTTCATAAGACCAAATGTCTCATGCAACACAGTAGCAACACAGTGAAAATGTCGCGTGATGTTACTTTGCTCACCGCGGAATGTTAAAATGTGCGCTGTGATAGTAAACCCTGCAAGTTGGCAGCGGACATATCCAGAAAGTAACTTTAGTTTTGGACTAAAATATGAACCCTAACAACAAAACAAAAGTTTTAATAAATGCATTTGAAAGGCAAAATCTTAAACTATTTTTCTACACAGCCGCCATTCAATTTGAGGCATGTTACATAACGATGCACAAGCTTTTCAATTCAATCTATGAAGTAATCTGCCACCTAAAATTTTTACCACTTTGTATACACAAGCATTTTGCGTCAATGTCAAAGTGTGATTGTTGCAAGCCACGTCTTGCGAGAGATCCGGAATTGTAAATCGGTAATTTTCACGTTTCATTTCGTTGTTTTTAACCGTCAGTTCATATCAAGAGGCTAGGGCGACCACTACCGTCCTCGTTGAAAACCAACTGGATGGTCCTCTTCCTCACTCCGTCTTCACTCATTATTTCGTCTCCGTACATCTCAAAAAGTTGCCTACGAATTTTAGATGGCTTGTGGCTTTTTTTCTAGTAAAAACCTAATCTCAGATCGCTCTTCATAACCCGGGGGTTTTCTATTGCAGCGCAACATTTTATAGCTCGTTGTGAGCAAAGGAGGAGAACCACAGTATTTGCACTAACACGGTAGGATGCGTACTGAGTGTTTGGACGTTTTGACACCGTGATGGTGGCTCTAGTTCTACCCGCCTCCACATTAGGTCATAACGTAAGTTACTTTCTGGTCAGCTCGCGTGTATCGAAGAGGGTTTAATCAACCTGATCTAGTAGTTTTAATTGAAATCTTTAGGATTTTTTAATAAGTCATGAAATTTTCCACAATGAATAAATTATTTGTAATTAGGACCTTATATAAGATCAGTTCTTGAAAGCCATATTTCGGAATGAGTATCATAGTTTTATGCGTAAAAATGTTGTATAAATATCCTTTTTACTTACCTTTTACCTTACCTATCCTTTTACTATTACTTCAACCATCAAATGTTCTTCAAAACTGATTGCTAAGTAATCACTCTTACTACGTTGCATACATTTTGGCAATATAGTTATACCTTATTTATTTCATCTTGAGTTATGAGAATAAATTATACCCTTCGTCTATTTTTCCCGAATTTTCCTAGTATTCTCCTCTTTGACACAGAACTCAATCGACCACAGGTTGCCTCACTTTATCCAACAAAGCAATCTCCTTCCTTCATTATCTCTTTGGACCAATCTCTCCACCTCCCTCAATTCTTCCCTGGGTGGAATTGCTATTCTTTTCTTCTGGTTTTCGTCTTCTGAGCTTATCACCTTTTCGACTCGCCAACGGTTTTTAAGTTTCGCCTAAAACTATGCGCACGCCGGAGCACACACAAAGAAGTCGTAAAATTGCTCCCCTAATTGAGGACGCCAACACTGCTAATGGGTTTCAGTCGATGTCTGAAGAAAATTTTGCATTTTCCATAATTTTTACTAAGAAAAAATAAAATATTATTCAGTAATAAAACTAATTACAACTGAATATTTATTGTATGTTTTTTGGAAATAAATTGATGTGTACCATTTAATAATTGAAAGATAGGAATAATATTTTAGCATTTCAATGGAGTTAGGAAATGATGCAAGGAATGAACCCGAGTCTACCTCAAATGCTTGTGTAGTCTCATATTTTCATCTGAACTGGATTTTTCATATTAATGTTCACAACAAATGCCACATACTTTGTTTCTTATTTATTTCAATTACACAATAAATGCATAAGTTTTTTAAGCATGCATTAAAAATTGAATTTCATATCAAATCCATGTTTTTTTTAATTTACCGCTAAAATTTCATTACCTTACCTCTATATGAAAGTATAATATTAAGGCAAAGCTTGAAGGCATCAAAAATATTTTTCTCCTTTTATCAATGATGTTTATTTAAAATTTTTCCCATGAGGATTTTTTAGCAAATTATTTGGGATAATATAGGTTAAAATAACATAGGTAATCAACCCGGAGGTTGGCTTGATTGGTCAAGTCGAGCACTTCTCTTACTATGTTCTACACGACGTTTAAAAGGACGCACTTTAGGGGCTCATTGCCTTTCCCTGTACGGCCTGTGGCTAACCAGGCGGACGCTGTGCCCAAAATATCATTCAGTAAGGTTAAAGCCGACGTTACCTGAGATATCACGAAAAATCGAACCTTGTTCTTTCAGTGAGTAGCCCAGAGGCCTTATTCAACTGACTGCTACTTCCACTGTGTAATGATGGACATTAAAGACTTTTTGTTGCTAATTAAGGACTAAAATAGACAGAAAAACTTAATTTTATTTATTATCTTCTAAGGATTTCCAATATTGGAGCGATATTTGTTCAGTACATTACAACTTTATGAAAAACTTATTACATTTTACGAACAACTTTAGTGGCTATCCTTAAAAGTAGGCAGTACGCGAAAATTTCCAAATTGAATAAATCATAAAATACTAGATTCATTCGCGTGAGAGAGCAAATGCAAGTTGTTCCCATGAGTTATTTATGTATATCCCTCAATTACTATTCTGATCGTTTAATTTTTTTTCAAAAGGGCAACCATTTCTCTCATCAGTCTGTTCATTTCTGAGATAAGGCCCGACTCTGCGGCCCAAATGTCTTATTTCGGATTGGCGAATAAAACGGTGTCGCGGAAAGTAATCCCCAGATCTAACCAAATTATTTATTTGTTCAAATTTTGCAAATCAATTTTTCCACAATGGAATGTACTTATCTCTTTTTATTTTCATATAAATACCGTATTTATAGTCTGAAGTCATTCATCATGATGTCCTCTGGTAGCAGATTAACAGAATCTGAAAATGGATGTGAACTACGATATGAGTGACGTTAAGAGATGATTATTAAAAAAATCAGGAGTCCCACATATTTTGTTAATTGTTAGTTTACTCCTTTCACATGCCAAGTTGATGTATTTCAAACATTAGCCATGCCCTTTGGAGACGGAATCGAAAGGAATGGATAGTTTATCCTCATTTTAGGACTAATTTACGCCCGATTCGTCAAAGCATAATTGGAAGAGTGGACGCGAAACCCAAATGGATTCGTCATTTCCTCAGCCGGTACTTAAAATGTAGTTATAGAATGAAATATATTTACGATACCACTGAAGTTAAGCAAGTAGAGAATGGCTAATGTTTGGAATGAACACGGTGAGCGGGCGGCGAGGTATGATCGATTGTCCTCGGCGGCGGTGTGCACGTTTCCAATAGCTCGCCATCTCCTGCTCCCTCACGGCGTGTTCGCGCCTTCGGGTATTTTCACGTGGATTGGAACGTAATTGATAACCTATCGGCCGCGGCTGCAAGCTGAAATGCGCACGCTCATGGATACGTGAACAATGCTTTCACTATTGGGCGACGCAACGCTGTGCATGGTAGAATCCTTCTCGGTGTGAATTTGTTTTGCAAAAACATTTTTTATTCTCACATGAAAAAATCCTGCTTGAAATTGTATTTATCTTTTACCCTGAAACAGTTTAGGTGCAACCCCCGTCTCTTCAATGTTATCCAAAAATCCCTCAGAACCTATTAAAATGAGAAGAACTAATTCCCAACAAAAATAAATGGCGATGTATCTTGATCCTATTAAATCTTCCCTTCGAACGTCTCATGAAGTTATTTTTATATAATTTTATCCTGGGATCGTTCTTTCAGTGCAAAATTTAATTTAATTTAATTTAATAAAGTTGGTTTTGATTTTTTTGCCTTTTTTATCAGTGTTCGTTTTCCAAAAAGCTTAAATACCAGATTTCATACAAAAAAATTCCCCATGTCATTTTAACTGTGATACGGGGGATTTGGCCAGCGCAGCTTCTATTACCTACCTATTTGTTGATCATTAAATATATTAGGAGAGCAATTTCAATCCAATTGAATAAGCACCATATTTAATTACTGATCCCATAGTTATAGTTTTCAATGATTTTCCTTTTATAACTCATAATACCAAGACCATTAATAAATATATGTATTAAAAGTACTTAAAAAGAACAAATAGAAGAAATACAAAAATTCGGGTGACTTGTAATGCGTAGATACTGTAAATGATCTTTTCTTATGGTATATTCCCCAGCCTTGGTTGGAAACGTTTGGTATAGTTATTATATGATTCCACAATGCATAGCTTTCAGATAAATGTTACTTTGCCATCGTTGGGTATAGCAATCTACCTCTCAGTAAATTTCCCAGATATTAAGGCCACATTACGTCACTCTCCGATCTATATAACCTCTTTATGAGTTGTTCGCACGTATTTTACTCAGTCACCGCTCTCCAATTTTCCCATAGTGGACCCATTTCTTTGTTACAACCGGTTCGTTATTATGGATTTCTTTTCTTCTTTCTGTACCTCCAACCACGCCAATCCTCACTCAATGCACTCTGGTAAAGACTTTCCGTCAAATGATTCTCCTCCCGCAGGAGTCTCCTCTCGTGATTGAGGTGCCTCCTTCTAACTTCGCCCCTGGCCTTCCGAAATACACCCTACGGCTTCCTATTCACTCCTCGTTATGCTCGATCAAAATGCTGTGAACTGTCAATGTTGTTAGTCGTGGTGTTCCGCTATACGCCCGAAAGCATCGATTTCTACGCATTGATAATTTGTGAGAGCAATATGTGCACTTTTGGTTTTCCGATTAAACCGATACCTGCAGCCCATAAAGTGATACCAGTGTGGTAGCTATGGTCACCCTGCTAACTTAAGAATAGAGATCACATTAGATATTTCCATGGCCAAGGAAAGTCTCGATGAAACTAATTGAATAAAATAAATAATGGGTACATGTATTATTTTTTCATTTAAAATCGTAGTTTCAGTTATCAAATCTGATTCAAGTTTGGAAATTTGAATTTAAGAGATCCCACCAATCAGTACGGTTTGCTAAACAGCACTTACGCAAACGCAAACTCCTGACTTAGTTATTATGTCTTGGGACGTTGTTGGGATAAGATTTTCCATTAATTTACAAGCCAATCTTAGTTACCTCAGAGAATATAGCATATAGAACTTGGATTATAAAGTTCTAGGTGTTCTTATTAGAATGTGGTTTTTCCTTCGAGGTCGAAAAAATATTTTTTTGTCTAAAAGCTTTACTTTTTTATTATATATATTATACCTGATATAACCAACCGCGCGGCCACGGAACAGTACAAATTGTAAAATGCCGCAATTTTCACAAGGTCCTCAAATAATTGCAAGCATGTTATGTCATGTAAACT
Source organism: Hetaerina americana (assembly GCF_022747635.1). Taxonomy (NCBI): domain Eukaryota; kingdom Metazoa; phylum Arthropoda; class Insecta; order Odonata; family Calopterygidae; genus Hetaerina; species Hetaerina americana. The sequence goes on from NW_027286292.1 coordinate 36,265,813, forward strand.
TATCTACTTAATTTAAATCTCCAAAATTTTGCTATATTCGAAGAACGTTTCGTTTCATTTTGCCTTCGTAATTTTCTTAATATTTCCTAAATTGGAGTTCCCTTCGCGTCAAAATTGAGTTTCCTCGAACTCAGCAAGTAGATGAACAATTTTCCGTGAGGAGGGTATAATCTTACCACGCCACAATTACGGAACCGTATAAAATAATAAGAAACATTTTATATCGCTTTTCTCTCTCAGTTTCTCTCAACTTCCCCGAGTTTTGTAAAATTTTTTATGCCAATCATTTGATTATCATTTTATTCCGGAACTTTTGAGATAAAAATACTGACAGAGAGCTATAGTATAAAACTTGCATCTTCCACTTTTTTTCCTTCTCCGACGGGGCCTTATTATGGGCCAATTTTCTCTGTCTTTACCTTATTTTATTCACTATTCGCCGTTACATTCCAATATTTAACTTTTAACCCTTCCTTATACATGATTCAATTTTGCTTCTAACTTTTAAATTCTGTATCCGTATTTCCAATGTGGCTCAAGTATCTCACGTGCTGCTCTTAAACTTTCGAATGACTACTGTCATTTATAAGTTTATGAACTATAATTAAATAATTTGCATACAAGTGTTTTAAGTAAATCAAATGTATGCATCTCGTACGCATACATCATTTTTAATTTTCGAAATATTAATATAAGAGATTACTAAAATTACCTGTGAATGTTGATTCTTTTCCTTGTTTTATTTCTGCCCTAATAACTTTTGAAATTGTTTCTCTTGGGTTTTATTGGAATAAGTATCACATAACTTGCGTTGAATAATTAAAAGGGTCATATAAACTCAAATAAAGCTTCTGATCTAAATAAATTGATTTATGAGAGGCACACTACCCTTTTTGCCATTATACATGAGAACGATATACTGATAGTGTGCTAGCTAGCTATGTGAGGGTTCGATTGGCAATGCTAAAAAAAAACTTCTGCCATCTTGGTACGTGTGAAATATGCACTCATAATGAGTGGTACTTCATTACGCCAATAACAATCCTTATACCTAATAAGAGGACTCAAGGTAATATTATCATAAGCCATTCATACCCATGAGACTGATACATTCAGACAGAGACAATTGATTGAAAATGCTGTGAGTTGCACTGAAATATTGAACCAATTCGGTCAAATCGAAAAGATAATTTCAATGAAATGAGAAATCTTCTCCTCCCAATTTATTTAATACCATATTAGAAAGTATCTGAAGATACCATTCTAATATAATGACAAACATGGAACTAGATATGCATTTCCCAAGCTTTAAGTAACTTGTATAAATTTTTGTGAATTAATACCCGGGCTTAATTTAGACGCTCAAAAGTCTTAATTGATGTTTTAGCATGTTATTAAAAATTTTATTCCTCAGGCTACTTTAAGTTATCTTAATATTTTAAAATATATAAAGAGAATCTTTAGCTCCCGAGAATCCCGTGGTCCCAGTTACGTTAATTACTCGTGGGGTTAACCTCTCTCACTTTGGATCTCAGCGGATTAGGCTCTATATGAACACGAAACGCTAATCAGGAAGGACAGCCACTTTATGAGCTATTTCCTGGTAAAGTCGGGTAACAAACTAAGGAATTCGTATTCAATTACTGGAGTAAATTCTAAATTCTAAATTCTACCATATGTACTGGAGTACATATGGTAGAATCCTGCTGGAAAGATGGTGTAAATATTGAAGATTGGAAATTTGAAATAGAAGATTCCCGCTCACGCGATTTTCAAAATTTGATGGTTGCTTCGTCGTATTCCCCAGGCACAACACACAAATCCCTAACTACGTTTGTTTATCTCACAAAATTATTTCTTGTGCTCTTTTTATCCATGAGTCGAGGCGGAATCAGAGCTTAAACTCAGCTCGTGTAAAGCCTTTCGTTCGTTGGCCCCATCCATTGCCTTAATTTACCACCGCTCCCCATTCTCCTACTCGCAATCAGACTCCCCCTATCTGTCCCGCGCGATAGAGGCCCTTCACCTGCCTGCACAATCCTTCCTCCTGCAAGGTCTGAAGGGCATTGGAGAAAAACCTCTCTCCCCTCGCATTTAATCCGAGGATTTCTCCTTCTTCTTAATCTTATTTGCCCTCGTTATCACCAGCAGAGTGTCTCCACCCATCCCTCCGGCACCATTATTGCTTTCAATCTTCCTTGCCCTTTGCACCATTGCTTCCTCCAGGTCCCTGAGCGCTCGAAAGCTCACCCCACCCCGCTCTCTAAAACCAGCCCCTCTTCTACACCACACTCTCACATACTTCTCCCCACCCTTGGAAAGCTCACGAAAACATCTGCTCTTATCGCCAAGGGACGGGCCCACCCCGTTAAGGTGGGAGATGATGGGGCGGCACTCGGAGGGAGATGGTGAATGTTGTGCCAAATGTTGGATTTTTTGCACCGCTTTCCACCGCATGGGCTCGCATAAGAAATGCAGTTTTATCTACAGCCACTCAAAATGAAGTTACCAGAGGGGGATATCGACGATGAAAGTCTGTTTGAACACCGATGTACCGACTGAAAATTGTTTTCTGGCAAAGGCGAACTTCATATGATTTAGCTAAAAAAATATTGCATTCATCTAAATGAAACCACGAAGATTACTAATTGTATTTCCCATAATGGGCGGATTTCTAAGAAAATATATCAAAAAGAATAGACCAGAAAGTTATATTTGTATAGAAAGCATAGCGGCATAACTAGTTTTTTAAGCTCCAATTCCTGGTTAGTTTGGTTTTACTTTAATCCCACGCAGCTAAAGTTTTTCTCAGGATAATAAACAAAAGGATAGAGAGTAGGGCAAATGATTACTTCGGCGATGATCAGTTTGGGTTCAGGAAGGGCAGAGGTACGCGTGATGCCATTGCAGTAATGAGATTGTTAATCGAGAGGAATATAGAACACAATCAGGAGGTATTTGCCTGTTTCGTAGATTTCGAAAAAGCGTTTGATAGAGTGAATTGGGAAAAACTAATGAGTATTTTGCAGAAAATAGGAATAGATTGGAGGTACAGGAGGCTAATCCGCTCCCTGTACATGTCTCAGACTTCTCAGGTGCAATTGGGGAACGGAGAGTCCGGATGGACAGTGTTAGGAAGAGGTGTGAGGCAGGGTTGCCCATTATCACTGTTGCTGTTCAACCTGTATGCAGAGGAAATGATTAAAGAGGCATGGGAAGAACTGGAGGTAGGAATGAAAGTGGGCGAGGAATTCGTAAAATCAGTTAGGTTCGCTGATGACCAAGCTTTAGTTTGTCAGTCAGCCAAGGGGTTGCAAGCATTGCTGAGTGAATTGGAAATTCAGTGCGACAGGTATGGGATGAAAATCAATATTAATAAAACAAAGGTGATGCGATTTTTTAGAAAGAAAAAGGCTAAGCTTAACATTAAAATAGGAGGGCAAAAACTAGAGCAGGTAGAACAGTTTACGTATCTGGGAAGTGTTTTGGACCAACACGGTCAATGTAGTAGGGACGTAAGGAGAAGAATTGCGCTAGGCAAGGAGGCTTTTACAAGGAGGAGGGAGTTGATAAGAAAAGACTCATAAAAACTTTGATTTGGAGCGTAGCTATGTACGGCGCGGAAACGTGGTCGTTGAAGCAGGAGGATAGACGTAGACTGGAGGCTTTTGAAATGTGGGTGTGGAGAAGAATGGAGAAGGTGAAATGGACAGAGAAGAAAACAAATGAGGAAGTACTTGGTATAGTGGGCGAAGAGAGGGGTTTGTTGGGAGAAATCCTTTGGAGGCAGGAAAAGTGGATGAAGGGGGTAAGGGCCGGCAGTGGGATGATGAATACTGTAATAGAGGGTAGAATGTTAGGCAAACGAGGAAAGGGAAGGAACAGGATAGGGATTTTGGACGGGATGAAGGGAGGCAAAAAGTACTCAGAGATGAAGAGGGACCTGATATAGAGTAGGATGCTGGATTTTGTGTTTTGTTAGGAGTCACAAAAAAGTTCTATTTAGTAGCTTTGTACATCCAAAAACCTACCTTAACCGGTAGATTACCTAATAATAATAATAATTGATATAAGCGCTCAAATCCTATTCTTAAGCAACACAGTATCCAATCACTGCGGCGTGAGGATAATTTTGTTGACAAATTTTAATTTTTAAGGTTTAGATTATAGGATTTTAATGATTGAAACTAAAAGCAATCCTCCAAATTAGTATATTCGTTGCAATTTAACATGTACATCACCCAATTTCGGTAGAAAATTGCTAATCATACTGTAATCAAGCTTTCCATGAATTAGGCAATAATGTTTATATTTCACGATTCTCTTTTTTCAGATGATGAGCAATTGGTTCTAAACGCCAGTTTTGGCAACGAGACTATCACGCAAATATCTGAAGACTTATGAGACAGTTTGATGCTAGATGGTTTGTTTGGATAAGTTCAAGAAAATATAGCCAAATGAAATCGGAATTTTACAAAGATATAGCTACGGATTGATATGCTTTCAAAACAACCATTTGTGGCTTAAAATCTGTTTATTATGTTACATGATCATGACATAAGTTACATGATCAATATAAAGACTTATTGTACTGTCTTAATTAAATCTCAAAATTGATAAAACTCCACTTCTCCGTAAAAACTAAGGCCATGAGGAAGAGAAAAATGAACCCCAGTAAATGTGTGAATTTCTCAAAATATAAAGCGTAGTTTGAGCTGTGGTCCATCCTCACGTATAAATTTAAACCTGGGATTGTTTACTGTGATTTAAATCCACGTATCACAGTAGAGGTATGTAAAAGTACCGTTACTAAGGGTCACCAAGAGTCTAATGGTTCAAAGAGTTCAAATCCTGGATGAAATGTGCGGTCAGCTGTCATTATATATCAAAACGGATAATTTGTTTATACTATAACTTATTGGGAAACCAAAGAAAGGAACTAAATCAAGCAATTAAAAATTAGCAGTAGTCCAGCAGGAAGATGGCCTCCATTTTTTTTCATTTTACTTCTGGTGCAAATTACTGTTATGTCCTAGGTAGATTCGCATGGACTTCGTCATCACAGGCACTCAGAACTGCGAACTATATGTTACTCGTACGTAGTTAAAACATAATAAATTGAATTAGGCCAATTCATCAGTTTCTCAAATTAATCCTCCCAATCAATAATCTTATATTTATTTTACATTTTAATATTAGGAACCAAATAACTTTTTCACATAATTTGGGTATTTTCAATGCCCTATCCAAAATTAACTATTTTATTTTTCAATACTACCCTTCATCTTGGGACTCAAAAAGATGCATGGAAGATTATGAAGCTTTCATTTTCAGTGTCTCGCTAACGGACAATGAGTGTAATAGACATATTGGCTACTTTTTATTAAATTCAATTTCTGCCGTACACTCCCAGTAGCATAAAGTTAAATAGCCCAAAATGTCATTCTTTGGAGACATTTCTAAGTCAAAAAGTTACCTCATTTTTATCTTTCTGTAGAGTATTATTAATTTAGTTGAGAGCCATATATTTCAGCTTTGGCGAGTCCATAATTTTTACGTGTGCTTGTAGGGAAAAATGTATGTAATAAAATTGGTTCTACATCTTTGAAAATTGTTTAAAAATTGATAATGATCCTCACGATCATACCGTTAGAGCTTTTGGTAGCAAGTGCGCTAATCTCCTGGTATAAAAGAGAGTGTAATATCCTCACTCTTTGCTGACCTAAATGCGTTATTACGAGCTTAAAGGTATTCATTACACGGTTAAGTCACCCCGCCTCGTGTTTTCCGCGCAATCGGCGTTTGATCGACGGATTTAGCAATCGACAAATCAATGGTGAAATCAATTCGAGGGAAGTGAGTGCGCCGCCAACCCTTCAGCCCACAGCGACAGCGACTACATCAAGTTGACCCCTCACCCTCCCCTCCCCCCCTCTTCACCTTCGACCGCCCGCTCAGCCTCCCTCCCTGGATCCTTTTTCCCCCAACAATCTTCAACCCCTTCGCTCTTATGGCCATTCTTCATCTCATCATACTACCCCTACCTCTTTCCATTACCTCCCTTTTAACCCTCCGGCCCCTCCGTTCCTAAACCATCCCTTAACACTCTACCGTCTTCATCCCCCTCAACAGCGCTCGGCATCCCAGCTGAGTAATCGATTTTGGGGGGGGGGGGGAAGTGTGGCAAGGGGAGGAAAGGCCCGCAGAAGGGTGGGGGGTTCGGAGGGGATGTAATGGAAGGCTAGGGGTGGTGGCGAGAGGGCGGCCGATCGTGTGTTAAATCCCAGCTGCATCTAGAGCATCGAATCCAACCCCGCTCCTTCCTTTCCCCTGATTCCTCGTGTTCATCGCTCTTGGGGATCTCTCTGAGTTGGAAACAGCTGTTAAAATTCAGTTTAAAAAGTGCTGCAACTAGCCATAATTTCCTTTGTCGGAGATTAAAAGAAACGCTTGTTTGTAGAAAAGTCTTGATTTAAATGATTCAATTAGTTTTCGACAAAAAATAACATTGTGACAACTTTTTTGAGAATGTCAGAGTTTTTACATTCAAAAGTGATTCTCTTCGATTGATGATATCAAAAAGGAGTGATCAATAAATTTTAAGTGGTTAAATGGAAAGGGAATAATTTTCTTTTGTAATTAAAAAAGTTCAAAATCATATTGATAATATTTTGATCAAGGATTCGGTAAATGGAAGTTCCGATGGAGCATTCAGTTTGAAATATTTCAAGGCTACGTTGCAGCCTTATATAGACCTTCATTCATACATTGGGTTATGTTAATAATTATATACTTCATAAGATTTTCGTGGTGTAATTTCTAAGACTAATAATATAAATATATTAATAAGAATTGAAGAAGTCAATGAAATTCTGCGAAACAATAATTACGGTGTGTTCACTTGCAGCATTACAGTTGCATATTTTGCAAAGATTAAGCATATTAAGTGATTTTATCAGATTTATCATTACCAAAAGAAAATGATTGTGCCAAAAAATGATCATTTGTTGAGAATAAATGAATCGGCCTCGTTTACGAAACTTATTATCATGGTGATAGCACATTACAATATCACTATATATATATATATTACATATATATATTTATTTATTTTTTAATTTTTTTTTATGTTATCTACCGGTTAAGGTAGGTTTTTGGATGGATATAACTGCCAAATAAATATTTTATTGCTCCTAACAAAACACAAAATCCTGCATCCTACTCTACATCCTCTCTAATCTTATTATCATGGTGATAGCACATTACAATATCACTACATATATATATATATATATATATATATATATATATATATATATATATATATATATATATATATATATATATATATATTACATATATATATTTATTTATTTTTTAATTTTTTTTAATGTTATCTACCGGTTAAGGTAGGTTTTTGGATGGATATAACTGCCAAATAAATATTTTATTGCTCCTAACAAAACACAAAATCCTGCATCCTACTCTACATCAGGTCCCTCTTCATTTCTGAGTACTCGACTGAGTGCATTCTCTAATTAAAGGCAGAGGACGTTGATTTTACTATAATGGTGTAAAAACCTTGTACAATAATTTAATAAAGGAAAAGTCACAGAATGTGACCTGGCAGTACGTCTCCACACTCGAGAATCCGGCCGACCGTCCGTCTCGGACCGTCCTGCCTCCCCATGCCAACTCGGCCGCGGATTCCGCAAACGGATGGTTATACAGGTGGGACGACGCCTGAGGTGGCGGTCGGTTGGAAAGATTGAGAGTAGGAGACGTGCCGTCAAATCTCTCTCCATATCATCTACATCTATCTACATCTACATAATACCCCGCAAGCCGCCGAAGGGCGTGTGGCGGGGGGTGTTAGGTCACTAACCGTAAAAAAGAAAAATACCACATGCAAAAAAACAACACGGAAAATTACACCCACAGCAGCGCACACACTCATGCAAAAATCCCTTCATCCAATACTCATGCAAACACATATACCGCAAAACAACTAAAACACTGCACCCCATGATGCAGCACGAAAGCCATCCTACAACACGGGAGCCAGGACACAACAAGCAAGAAATTGAAACATCACTACCACATGAAAATGCACCACGAAACACTCTACCCCCAAAGAGTCTCTAAAAGGAAGGGAATGCGACCCAACGTTGCAGGTAGCAGGACTTTGCCCCCGCGGAGAGGGACGAGGTATTGAAATGGACACTTAAAAACAGATGAACAGAACATGAATGAGGTCATTCGGAAAGAATGGGTTATTATAGCGAAACGCATAAGGTTAGTGGAAGAGCATGCATTTAAATGCAACTAATTATTTTTTAGACGCTGAGGGTGCCAAGTGGAATTTTTGCTATCTATAACCCTGCAGTTGCTATCCCGTATTGTCCGTGGGAAGGAGTCCTTGAGTCGATTTATCGTAGGAATTTTTTACAAAACGGGCTGCCCGGCGTTGAACCTTCTCAATTTCCCGAATGAGACCTTTTTCACTCGGATCCCACACGCTGCATGCGTATTCTAAATGAGGCCTTACAAGAGCGTGGTAACAACGTTCCTTGACCTTCGAGTCACTTTTGCCGACAATGCGTCTAATGAATCCCAATTTTTTATATGCTTGACCGCAGACTTTACGTATGTGAGTCCCCCAAGTTATGTCTTTTTTGAATGTGACACCTAGGTATTTTACCGTATCAAGTACTGCCAGGTCACCTCCAGCTAATTTGTAAGCAAATCCCGTTGATCTTTTAAAGAAATTTACCACTGAACATTTATTATAATTTAGAGTCAATCCCCAGTTAGAACACCATTTAGTAATGCAATCTAAATCCTGCTCTAGAATAAAACGATCCTCATCCCCAGATATCTCCCGATAGATCACCGTGTCATCCGCGAACATCCTAATTTTACTTTTCACTTCGCGGTTCAAATCGTTAACAAAAATCAAGAAAAGCAACGGCCCGATCACACTTCCCTGAGGTACCCCCGACGTGACTCGAACGCTGTCGGAACTAGCGCCATCAAGGACTACCCTCTGTTCCCGCTCTGAAAGAAAATCTTTAACCCAACTTATGGCGCCCTTGTTTATACCCGCGACCTTTAATTTATGAATGAGTTTACCATGTGGGACCTTATCAAATGCCTTTTGAAAATCTAAGAAGATGGCATCCACTTGCCTACCTCTCTCACCCGATAATGGTAAATCATGTGTAAATAATCCTAATTGGGTCTCGCAGGAGCGGGTTTTCCTGAATCCGTGTTGATTGTCACTTAAAAAGTTAATATTGTCAAGGTGTCTCATTATTGAACTGACAATTATGTGCTCTAAGATTTTGCAACAGATAGAAGTGAGAGATATAGGTCTGTAATTACTGGGATCCTCCCTGTCACCACCTTTAAAAATAGGCGTTATTTGCGCGGTTTTCCAAATCTTAGGTACTTTGCACTCTGTGAGGGATTTTTTAAATATAAACTCAAGGTACGGGGCAATGTTTGGAGCTAAATGTTTTATCACCCTAGCTGGTATATTTTCAGGACCCGGGGATTTGTTGGGTTTAATCTCGTTAAGCAATTTTAGGATTCCTTGTTGGTCCACTGTTATTTTTTCCATGGGTGGAGTATGTATTGTTTCTTGGAGATATGCGGTGGCAACATCATTCGAGAAAACGCTTTGGAAGAATGAATTTAGGATGTTAGCTTTACCCTCACTGTCTGAATGAATTATATTTCTATAATCCCTTAAGCAAGCCACGGTTTGTTTACTCCCATTTACTTCCCTAACATATGACCAGAAAGCTTTGGGGTCAGTGCCCAAGTGCTCGCAAAGTACTTTGCGTTTAAAGTCCAGTAAAGCGCTACGTAATTGTGTTTTGGTTTCAATTTTAGAGGATCGATACGTGTCTCATAATTGTTTATTCTCAGGAGATGATGTGTTCACGCCTGTCCTCTTTACCTTAGAGTGTAGCATTCTCTGCTTTCGAAGGGCTTTTCTAACGTCTTTATTGTACCACCTTGCGTCGCGATTTGCTTTAACGTATTTTATAGGTATGAAATCTACGATTCCTTTTTGCATGATATATACAAATTCTGTCCAAGTTCCTTCCACGTTGACATGACTTAAGCGGGTTTTGAACTCGGGTAGTGAAGAGTTTAGTTGATTGGCAAAAGATTCAAAGTCTGCTTTATGGTAATTATAAATTTTTCTTTTTGGTTTAACAATCATTTTTATTTCTATGTCCAAGTGGACATTAATTGCTTTATGGTCACTCAAGCCCTCATCAGTTGATACACTAATAATACGTTCAGGCGTGTTTGTAAGAAATAGATCCAATATGTTCTTTCCACGGGTGGGCATGCGTATTGCTTCATGGAGGGAGTTTCTTTGAACCAATTTTATCATTGAATTGCAAGATTCGCGATCGCGGGTCCCAGATTTAACGATATTGTTGTCCCAATCTATACCAGGGAGGTTAAAGTCGCCACCAATTATGTTTATGCTGTTATTATATTTACGTGTAAAATTGTAAATTTGATCGTTGAGGGTGTGAAGTGTTTTCAAATCTGAGTCTGGAGGTCTGTAGAAAGAGCATAAATTTATGTTGGGTTGATTGGTCCGTATTAAGGTGCACCAAACACCTTCTATGTTATTATTCTCAAATGAAACTTGCCTGCTTTCAAAATGACTTTTAACTGCCACGAAAACCCCTCCTCCGGGTCTTGTATCTCTATCGTGTCGGTAAACTTTGAAATCTATTGGGAAAATTTCTTGGTCGTTTATGTCATTGCACAGCCAACTCTCTGTGCCTAATACTATATCAGCGGAATAAGTTTGGATTATGTGTTCTAGATCCGCTGATTTGTTCTTGAGGCTTCTGCAATTTATAACAAGTATAGTTAAATTATTTTGATGTTGAATAACGTCCTTATTTGTGCCTGACTGTAGTTTAGGATGCCTTTGTGGGGAAGTGCGTGTCACATGTCTTTCTAATTCAATGCCAGTGTTGTCGGTGACTTTTATATTTTTATTAATAATATTATACGTGCTATCCCCAGATGTTACTGACCCACTAAGTGACCTGCCCTCTATCCTAAAAAAGGCCTACAGTGGTCGAGTATCCTATCCGCTACCTTACTCGCCGCTTCCGCCGTGTAATGGACCCCAGATCGGTTAAGGGGAGTCCTGCAAGATCGGAGGGTTGGTCTCAGGTCGACGAAGGAGGCTCCTATGTCCGAGCAGAATCTCGATAGTCTCTGGTTTATGCCTTCCACTCGGCTCCAAACCAGAGACCCGCGATCCTCCCTCGGAACGATGCTGCAGACCGTTAGTCCCAGCCGAACCCCCTCGACGCCCTGGACGCGCTTCACCTCGGAGCTCAGTTCCCTAAGGGAACGGAGGACCTCCTCGGATCCACGGTCCGTGACGTCGTTGGTGCCCACATGGGCCACGACCTGCAGCCTAGAGCACTTCGTGCCTTTGACCGCCGCCTCGATTGCCTTCGTCACCTGAGGGACTCCTCCGCCTGGTATACACCAGGCGGTCACACGTTGATCGGCGCCTACGCGGCGCGCCCTTTCCCTCAATGGAACCATTACACGACGGACATTCGAGCTACCTATTACTACAATTCCCTCCCTTCCCGTTCCCTGACGTCTTGCCCTAGGCAGTGCCCTCGGAGTAGGGATAGGGGCTGCAGGTACGGTGGTGCTGTCATCCGACAGCACCTGGTACCTGTTGGAGACGGGGATGGTATCTGCCTTCGCAGAGTCCAATCCACGCCGCAACGTTACCTTCCCCTTGCCCCGAGAGACGACCCTCCAATCGTCCGACCTACGGACGTGAGACACTCCCTCGTTGGGAGATGGGACACGGGGTAGGTCGCTAATCGCCCAGCCACGTGTTGCATTCGGACGAATCCGTGCACCCATATGGGCGTGGCGGGTTTTCGTATTCCCACCCCGAGCACCATCTCTCCTGAGGGAAGTCCTCCGGCCAGCGATCTCCGATCGAAGCTCCCGCACCATTCTCTCCAGCATGACAATACGGGCCCTTAAAGCCGCGCATTCGCCAGTGCCTTCGAGCATGGCAACAGGGGACCTAGATGAAGCCATCTTAAATAACAACCGAGTTCTCAACAAAAGCTAACTTGTATACGCTACGCTAAAATTTCTAAGAGGGGTTAGTTAAATTTACCTCAATCAATAAGTTACGCTTTGGAAGATAGTAAAGAAAGGAAAGAAAAAAGATGGTAAAGAAAATAAAGCACTCACCGATAACCAATTAGATTCGACGGACAAAAACCACCGCAAGCCACTACGAGTACCCACTAGGAATACCACCAAACTATTAAAAATTAATAACAAGCAACACAAAAACTAAATAAACTTAACTATTTCACAAAATTAAAGCTAACACTAAACTACACTTCACTAGGGAAGAACAAACACAGAGGTACAGAAGTATCAGCAGGCACGCAGGTAGTCTCAGGTAGGGTCGAACCGGTTCTAGGGAGCGAGCTCGAGCACGTCTGTTCTCGGCAGAAGCCAGGCAGAGAATGTTAGCTTAATATCTCTCAATAAATATAAATATCTCTCAATGAGCTCCCGCAGCACACCCCTGTCTACTCCCCACGCCGTACAAGGAAAATGTTCAAGAAGACAGCCGGGGAACCGGGATAAGACCAACCCATTCGAGTGCCACCCGCTTCTCCATCGCCACCGCGACCAGTCACTTCTCCCGTCATGTCAATGGGAGAAGAGGAACCAGCGTGGGCCGCGGCCATACGAAACACCATTACGCAGCTATTGCAACTAGTGGCTAAGAATTCAGAACGGATTTCAGCAGGTCAGCCATGGCCTTCCACATCGCAAGGCCTACCGGGCCCAAGCCAACCGGCCCAGGTAAGATCTTTCCCTGAATTGGCGGGCCAGAAACCGGCACATTACATCGACCAACCGCCCTACCAGGAATGCCTCACCCTGTTTTGGTGTGTGAAAGACATCAAAGATAATGGTCGACTATCAAGGCGAGATCGACACGAGTGCAACTCCCTGTTGCTACTAGCTGCGGAGTGGCCGGCACTACCTGAGGTGGCAAAACTGGTAATATACAACAGGTTACGGACCGTGGCGGTGGAGCAGCAACACGGGTGGTAGGCGGCCATCCGACTCTCCGAGGCATCGGGGAAAGAGTTACTACGCCTACCACCCAGCATCCTGCCTGTGAAGCAGCCGACGATCATCGTCCAGCAGGGCCCTCCGTACCGCGAAACCGGCGGAAGAAGAAACAACCAGGGGCCTACAAACCAACCATCAAGGCCCTTTCGAGGCAGCGGTTGAGGCAGGAGGCGGCCCGCATCCACCAGGAGCACCTAAGCCTGCTGACAGCGCAACCCGGGCTGCCACCATCACCCCTTCACCGCTTCGCCATACTCAACCGACAATTGCAGACCATCCCACGGCATCGGCGGCAGAGGAGGAGGCAGACCCCATCACGGATAGACTCTTCGAGGAGCTTTAGCTGATAGACGGCTCCGGTCCACCAGAAGACCTGGAATGTTTACAGGCTGTGTAAGTGAGAGTGACTCTAGGGACAGTGAAAGCGATACGCAGCGGGATAGTGACGACAAGAAAGAACCTACTGAGCCAGCCGATAATGAAATACCGTCAAATTTTTACACCCAAATTCCCGAGGTCACTAATCCCGAACAGTTACGGGTTCGTAGCCCTTCCCCTGCAGCCCCAAAAGCAACTAATCGCCCAGCCCAGGACGAAGTCACTGACGCAGACGTGCCCGTGTTCCCAACGGCACGCCCATACCCGTACCCAAAATGCGTCCGTGAGAGCTCTGTTCGAAGAAGGAGCCAGCCTCGGCAAACCAACTGAAGCTCCATACTTCCTTAAACGAACACGGGTCACACCCGAAATATTACAATGGGTGGACACGTTGGTCCAGCGGGGGGTGCTGGCGATGGCCAGGCCTTCCTGTGCTTTTCCTCTGATTGCGATCTCAAAGGCAATAGGGGGCACCAGAATTATCCAGGATTTGTCCGATTGGACCAGATTTTACATTAAACCAAAATTTACACTCAAGAACGCCACCAAGGCGCTTCAAACTATCCCGGCAGACTCCTTCCTAATTAAACTAGACCTCACCGACGCATTTTGGCAAATGCCGATTCAAAAATCACACCGGCACACCAACGGTATATTCGTCAACAGCGAATATTTTCAATGGACCCGACTTCCAATGGGACATGCCCTCGCGCCGGCCATCATGCAGAGATAGGCAAGAGCGCTGGCATAGGAAATCTATTCCAAATGTTCTGTGCTGATGATCGCCTAACATGACGATTGTTTGTTTGTCTTTCCCCCGGGCAGGGATCAACCAATTGAAGGTATCATAAAGTTTTTGACACTGGATCTGGGCATCCAAATCAATATTAAAAAGAGCATGTTAACACCCGCAAAGACCATCAAACATCGCCGGCACAAGTGAAAAGATATCTCGGGTACTGAGAAAGCACAACATTGCCACGAGATACAACTGTCTCACTAAGGTATCCCATCAACTTCCACGGCCAAAAGATAGTTCCCAACGAATTGCATGAGGGAGGCTATCAGGTGCCGTGCTCATACGGAATTTCATACATAGGTGAGACATGCCGAGCAGTTAAAACACGCCTAAAGAGCACAAAAGGGCTACTAGGTACAAGCAGTTCAGTTTAACAGCCATTGCTGAACACGCTTGGAGCGGGCCTGGCCATGAAATACTTTTTGACGAGACCAATATACGAGGGTCATCCGGAAAGTAGTACCCGTTCGTGCCGCATGAAGTGCTGACGACGCGAGTAGCCGCTGGACGAGGTCAGATAGCTTCAGTGGCTTGTCTGCCTTCTCTGAGCCAAGTTGCGTGACGCTAGCATTGCCTGTGTTGTTTCTGTGATTGTTTACAATGTTTAAAAAAATTGAGAACGCCGCCAGTTGTGAAGTGAGGGCAGTGATTAAATTCCTCAATGCAAGAAACGTTCGCCCATGTGATATTCATCGCCAATTAAAGGAGGTGTATGGAGACAATGTAATGGACGAGTCGTCTGTTCGGCGGTGGTGTCGCAACTTCAACATGGGGAGGGGGAACACACACGACGATGAGCGTTCGGAGAGACCGTCTGTCATTACAGACCAACTGGTGAGCTCAGTTGACGAATTCGTGAGGAACGATCGGCGCGTCACAATTGATGACATCTGTGAGCATTTTCCCAATGTTTCTCGAACAATTGTTCATGAAATTGTTAAACACCATCTGCATTATGCAAAAATTTGTGCAAGATGGGTCCCTCGCGTATCTCAATGAGCTGGCGGCGAAGGACTATGCAGCAGGAATACAGAAACTTGTCACACGTTATGACAAATGCCTTAATTTGCTTGGAGATTATGTTGAGAAGTAGTTTAAAGTATCCTCTTTCAAATAAAATTTTTTATGTTTGTTAATATTTACTTTTGTGTCTTTATTTCACGAACGGGTACTACTTTCCGGATGACCCTCGTAATATACAAAGAGAGAAGATATTATCCCAGGCTAATAAGAGAATCTTCAGCATATGACTGCAAAGGCTCTCTGATAGCCCCTGAACTGTGCCTTTCCAGCCGCCAAGGCTACTGAGGCGAGAAAAATTCTGCTGTATCGTCAGGCGTTTGTTTTCTTCCCACTCAGAGCAGTCTTGGCCTCTTCTTCGTAGGAACGGGGTCCACTGTAAAGGGTTCGTCCGGAAAATAAGTGTACTGAGCTCAGGAAAAAAAATTTATTACACTTTTACATATCTTAAGCTAATATTCCTCAAAATAGGACCCTTGTGAGTCGATACACTTGTTCCAGCGGCGTTCCCATTCCTGGAAAGCTCCCGCGAAGGCATCATCGGGAACCTCTCGAAGACACGTCGTCACGGCCTCTTTGACGGCGTCCAAAGTCCCGTATCGCGTTCCTTTCAAACTCCTCTTTATCTTCGGGACAGAAAGATGTCCGGTGGTGCCAAGTCCGGGCTGTAGGGCGGGTGCGGCAGCGTTGCCACGCCGTGCTTGGCCAAGGAGTCCGACACGACAAGCGCGGTGTGAGACGGCGCATTGTCGTGATGCCAGATGTTTTTGATCGCTGGCCGGACGCGGGCGACTCGTTTTCGATGATTACACTGCTCTGCTATCATCCGAACACTAAGACGACGATCAGAGTTCAGTACATCGCGAACATTTCGCACATTTTCGTCTGTGAGTGTCGTTGATGGGCGTCCAGGCCGTGGTTCGTCGTCGACCTCTTCTCTGCCCTCCACGAACATCTTGTGCCACCGAAAGATCATGTTTCTGGACATGGCTTACTCCCCGTAAGCCTGGTTAATCATACCGACAGTTTCGGTAGACGATTTCTCAAGCTTTACCGCAAATTTGATGGAATAACGTTGCTCCAAAAACTTCGGCATCGCGTTCCGTGACGTGGGTCGAGCGTGGAGGTTCGCGTTAACAGAGCTCCTCACTACACCACAGCTCAGAGCCGACTGCCTTTTTCAGCGTCGCTTGCCAACATACCCCCCTCCAATCGCAGCCCGTCAGAGCGGTTCTGGGCGCGCCTGGAGCGGCGGGAAAATATCAGTACACTTATTTTCCGGACGATCCCTGTATCTAGGGAGCCTATGGGGCGCTTAAAGAGGCCAGACCTTTATTTCAGCGACCCGACGAATTACGGTCGCCTCTGCCGCTTCCTCGAAGAATTTTCCCGAGATTCTAGGCAGAAGGACGTCTAGAGGTTTCACCTTTCCGTCCTCGTGCATTTCGGAGACGCGGGCGTAACGACCACGTCCCAAGATGTTACAAAGAGCAGAGTTCTGCACCACTTGGATTTGAGGAAGACTCTTTTCGAGACACTCCTGACCATACCGCTGCAGCGTAGGTGATGACTGGCAGCACGCACGCTTGGTATAGTCTACGCTTTATGTCCATACTCGCGGAGTAGCAGTCGAATAATCGGCCGTAGCCTATTAAGCGCCGCGTACGCCTTTGGACGAACCCGAAGCGCTTGGGCGTTCCAAATGAGTTTCCGATCCATCAGTACTCCGAAGTAAGTAACTTCAGATTCCCACGGTAGGACGACTCTATTAACCGATATGTTCACTCCTGGTGGCCCACTATTTCCCGGATGGAAGATTATCGCCTTCGTCTTTTGTGAGTTAACCACAAAACGCCATCGGCAGTACCATTCAAAGAGCTTTGCCACGGCGTTCTGCAGTCTTTGCGCCGCGGTCACCTTCTCCCAGGAACGGCAAAGGAGGGCATCGTCAGCATTAAGAGACAGGATTTCAAGTTCCTTCCACGAGTTGTAATGTCGTGGGAATAGATGTTATAGAGAAGTGCCCCAAGGACGGATCTTTGAGGCACGCCAACGGAGATCTTACCCACCACCGAGTCCGCCCCCAGCCACTGTGAATGTCCTGCCTCTCAATTAGGAGCGAACCATCCTAATGGCCCAAGGTGGGAAATTGAGTCGCCTCATCTTCAACAGGAGTGCCGGATGCCAGACGCGATCGAGCGCCTTACTGACGTCGAAGAAAACTCCGGCAACCACCATATTCCTGTTGAAGCTGTAAGTGATGAAATCTGTCGTTCTTACCAGCTGATGGACTGTGGAATGCTGCGCACGGAAGCCAAACTGTTCCTCCGGAAAGATATCATTCTCCCGGAAGAAGTCAGTCAGCTGCCACTGCAGCAGTTGCTACAATATCTTACAAAAGCCGTCGAGCAAGGAGATAGGACGGAATAATCCGGGACCTACCTCCAATTTCCATTACTTCGGAAGACAGACGATTCTGGCTCTTCTCAAAGTGGTCGGAAAGTAGGGAATCCTAAAACATTCATTGAGGATCTCTGTCAGGTACCTCACTGCCGCTTTTGGAAGCTCTCGGATGACAACATTAGGAATGATGTTACTTTCAGGGGCCTTCCTCACGCGGAGGCGACGTATTGCCCCTATGACGTCCTCGTTGAATATAGGAATTTCCGAGGCGTCTCCTACACTCTCGGACGCATCGATTTGCCTCTCCATCTCGGCAGAGGCAGAGTTCCCAGGATTGGGTGAAAAGCTGCTGTCTAGGTAGTCAGCGAGCATTTCCGCCTTTTTCTTTGGGAGATCGTGCCACCCTGTCTCCGCCTGTAATTATTGGGTCTGCTTTTTGGAGAGCCCTCAGCTTCCTGCTAAAATTCCACATCGCCCCGATGTCGTCATTGCCGGCATCTGAAAGGAGCTCCTCTCGCAAGTGTGCCTCCCATTAGTCAGATCGGACGTCCTGCATATCATCGTTGAGCTCAGAAAGGTGCCTATTTCTGCCATTGGGGCCGCGTGTTGTTCCGTCGCGCGATGAGGCCGCGAACCGCCTCTGGAAGCGGAACCCAAAGATACGAGTTCCGTTGCTCTTTTAGCGGTATAGAGGCTTTAATCGCGCCATCCACTGTGCGAGTGAGCTGACTGACCATACGGGCAGCCATCTCCGGCGAAGTCGGTTCCAATGGCTCTCGTGGAAGCTCCTCAGCAATGGCGTTGCGGAAGCAGCTCCAAATAGCCGACGACAAGTCTAAACGATGAGTGGAAGGGAACACAGGAAAACGTCTCCCCACTGCTAGGATGTTAGGGTTATGGTCCGAAGATAATTCAACGCATGTTTACATGCTCAGGGATGTCCCTACATTTCGAGCGATCGCAATGACGAGAACGTCCCCTCCTGCGTGGGTGTCGCCAGGCCTATGACGTCCCTCGCTGGATTATTTCTTTTGTTGAAACAAAGTCACCAAGGGATTTAACACGTTGGTACGTCTTCCTCGTCACCTGCGCCACCGGAAAAGCAGAGTTACTAGCAGACATCGGGAGATAGTCCCGTTCGCTCCTTTGAATGAACGTATAAGAGAATCGATCGAGATACTCAAAGAAAAAGACAACTTCAACAGAGAAGATGGCTACCGCCTATCAGGAGCTTGGAAAAGGATTTGGCGGGAAACCCACGACGAATCACAGAGCAGGGAGGGAGATGTGAAACATACTATATATAAACGCGGCCAAAACAACGTCCTGGCACTTCGAACTGTAGACGCTCGTTGAAACACGGGCGAAACTTTTGTCAGAAAATCAACCTACGCGGTGACATTCGAGAATGGAGAGTTTTCATCTGAACGCCGCGAAAATCTACGATTCCATACCACCATTTTCTTTATCAGCAAGTTGTCAAAAGCATTAGATAATGGATATTGGCATTAATGAATTTTTTTACTCAATACGATTTACTCGTGTATATATATATATATATATATATATATATATATATATATATATATATATATATATATATATATATATATATATATATATATATGTATATATATACACAGGGACGCACCCAAAAGTGGTAGGACTGATTTTCTCTGGAGCGAACGGAGCGGTGGGGGGGGGTCTGCCTGGCAGGGTAAGGTGGAGGGGGCTCTTAGCAACAGACCGACACCAACCTCAGTCGCCTGCGGGCTGTCGTTGAGTAAGGACACCGTTTTTAATGAAGCAAGTTTTTTGTCCGCGTCGAAAAACAAAATGAATCTGAATTTAGAGCAACGTTATTCCGTGAAGTTTTGTGCGAAACTTGGGAAGACGGCAACTGAGACCCTCGATATGATCAAGCAGGCTTATGGGGACACAGCCTTAAGCCGTTCCACGGTATTTGAGTGGCACAAGTTGTTTAAAGAGGGTAGGGAGCTCGTTGAAGACGACCATCGCTCCGAACCCGAGGTACCAGTTTAATGAATGACCATTTGTGTTGATCAGATGTATTATTTAGATCTCTATTTACTCAATTTCATCAAAAAATAACATTTTGTCTATTTCGCGTCCTCTTTTTCTTCTTGTTGTTTTGGTTTGTTTTATAAAAATGTCGATTAAGAGGGCATTCGTTGACCAAGATTAGGCAATAGAGTTTGATGCTCCAATGTAAAACTTGCGATGTGGGAGGTTAAAAGAGAGAGGACTGGAGGGGGAAAAGATTGCTCCAGAGATATGGAACGAGGATTGCTCAGGGGAATGGAGGGTGCTTCCGTGGTTGGCAAATTTGTGGGTGTAATCGCATGGTGAGGGATGGGATGCCTTCCCGCACGGGGAAGACCCGAAAAGTTTGAAAGCACCAAGGGCGGTTGAAGATGAAAAACGAGACCCTAAATGAGAAATAATTTACACATTCTGAAGTATACTATGGACAGTGCTTTACTTTGTGTTTTATTTTCCTGGAAAACTTTCTAAATACAATATCGTGTCCGGTGAAGCTCATGGTCATGACAGATTATTTCCCTCCCCGCCAAACTCTCGTGCACTCCTTTCTTGCAAACCTAGGTCCTACTTATATGGAGCTTACACATTCTTTGGCAAATATGAACAAAAAAGTTTTAGCTTCATTTCATTTGTGTCCCTGCTTTATACTTTGCTTCTCGAAAGCTATGCATTTTTTCTTTTCGCTACGGGATTCATCAACAAATTAATGAATTTTGAATACGAACACGTCAGCTAAAATCATATATTAAGGCATACACAATGTGAACTATAAGAATAAAAATTAGCAAAATATTTCTCTTAAATTTGCAATGGAAAATAGTTAAAATTTTACTAACACGGTAAAATGTATCAATGATATTATATGAAGCCGGTATTGACGATTTTAATATTCCCCATTCTCAAATGTACACCACAATGCGCTCAGCAACCGAGATAAAATTACTGAAGTCTAGCATAAACTTCAAGATTTCACATCCTTCAGATCCTATATTATCATTATAAAACTGCCAATGGCATGTTATAACTTGAACGTTTTCTCCATCAATATTTCTTTTGGTGTACTGCCTGCCAATCACAAAGTCCACTACACGCACCTGGTGGTTGCATCGAATACTTTACCCCTGAAACGTGTTTATGATGAAATTGATAACAACACTTTCATATCATGGGTCTGAAATTATTTCAAAATACAGTCACAAATAATTATTTCTAACATTATTACCACGGTACTGTAATTTTAAGAGCTAAGAATAGAGTACATGGCATCCGATGGATATGTTTCTGGTACTTTGTGACATAAAAAATGCACATTTGTTTTCTCCGGGTTTTTTTCGATCAGTTATACTAAGATTTATATCAAACAAAGGTAACAAATGGCAGGCTGCCTGATTACATTTTTAGGTATATATATATATATATATATATATATGTGTGTGTAAAAAAAATTTTATGCATCTCGGAAGTGTTTTGGACCAACACGACCAATGTACTATGGATGTAAGGAGAAGAATAACAATAACTAGGCATATAGGATTTAACAAGGAGGGGATTAATAATAGGGACATTGAGTAAGGATGTTAAGAAAAGACTCGTCACAACTTTGATATCGCAAAAACATGGTCACTGAAGAAGGACAATAGAAGTAGACTGAAGGCTATTGAAATGTTAGTGTGGTGAAGAATGGAGAGGGTGAAATGGACCGAAAGGAAAACATATGAGGTAGTACCAGGTATGGTGGGCGAGGAGCGGGGTTTATTGGGAGAAATCCGAATGAGGCAGTACCTACTTTACCTTGGTAAAGTAGGTCCTGCCTTGGTTGGGTAGGTGATAGTTGAGATGACCCAATACTAAGCCCGACGGGGTGTGAAATTCACACACCAGGTTAGAGGGGCTAGTTCCTTTGCCTGTGCCTGTCATGGTTTCCCATGAAGAACGGGTACCCGAAAAATCACATAGTATGGGTGGAGCTTCGGGTTTCCAGAGAGGCTTGCCCGGGATTCAAACCCGGGCCCTCCGTCATTAGTCTCTGCTCTTGGTCTAATGCGATCCGCTCTATATAAATATTATTATTATTTTATTGTAATCTACCGGTTAAGATTTTGGATGGATATATCTACCAAATAAATATTTAGTCACCCCTTACTGAACACAATCCAGGAAATATTAAGTCCCTCTTTATCTGTGGGTACTACCTTCCTCCCTTCATCCCGTCCAATATCCCAATCCTTTTTCTGCCCTTTCCTTGTTTGCATTACATTATCCCCTCTATTACAGTCTTCATCAATCCACTGCCGACCAATACGCCCTTCATCTATTTTGCCTGCCTCCATAGTATTTCTCCCAATAAATCGCTCTCCACGCCGATCATATCTAGTACTACCTTATATGTTTTCCTTTCGGTCCATTTCGCCTTCTCCATCCTTCTCCATACCCACTTGTCAAAAGTCTCCAATCTACTTCTATCGTCCTGCTGTCTACCATCAATTCCTATGTTTTGCAATGTCCTCGTTAGCTCTTCCCAATTCACAATATCAAACACCTTTTCGAAATCAATGAGACAAGCAAATAGGCTCTTACTTCCCCATTTTCCTAAACTTTTAGAAGTTCCATAGGAATGTTCCCTACCCCCACAGCCTTATTTAATTTCATCTCCTTTAAAGCCCTTTCTATTTCATCGTCAATTATGCCTGGACCTAAGTCATCTCCCTCTCCGTCATGTTCATTTTCTACGTCATCCACATTTCACTCCAGTATCCTTCCATTTAATCTTGCTTTAAGCTAAAATATCAAAATTTTCTGTTACCATCTCTCACTTAATATTCCCTAATTTTCCTGTCCAAACATTCCAAGTTCCTAATCTCAATAATTTGGTCCTCTTCTCCTGCGTCTTCCCTCCAGCTGCTGTTGGTTATCCCTTGCATGGGTTTCGTGGGATGACGACCGCGGAAGCCTTGCCTCTTTCGCTGCCGGGCCAGACACACGAGTGGCCGAATCCCGGAGTTATCAGGACTCATATTCTCTATGAAGTCCATTATTTTGTTCTTTGGAATGATAATTGAGGTGGTTTGCCGTTGCCTTACTCAATAGTTTTTTAACGCAACAGCATCACTCAATGGCCGCCCCACTGGGGTGAGACGCCTTTGCAGCCGCATGACTGAGGAACATGCGCTACATGGGCTACCTTTCGTCTGGCTCCTAACCTTCAACCTATCTGGCATGGGTGACCCTACCGGGAGAAATCATCATTAACCCCTCCAGCCTGCTTCAAATTTTTTAACATGCGCGCAGAAAGCATCACTCAGAAAACAATGCACTTAGCAGAACGACCTGTGACCAAAAGAGTCACGTAAAAGATTGACGGAAAACATTGATTTTCATTCTTGTAAATAAAGTGTCATGGTCAAGACTAATTAACCTAGCTTACTTTCTTCTTAATTTTCTTACTTATTGAACTTTGCCAAGCCAAGTTTTCGCTATTATTTTCCCGCAGTAGATGTATACTTTGACTTCGTGGAATCAAACTACATTAAAAACTCGTGTCCATTACTCTTCAGAATTACAAACATGACTGAAAAGAGAAGACCAAGGTTTTCCACTCTTTTCCGCTAATGCTGTTTAGTGGATCCTTTTCACTGAGGTGAATTATTGCACAAGTAATAATTTGATTCGGCAATTATAAATTTCATCGACGTAAAGAGAAATAGATTCAAACAGAACGCACCCAAACAACTATGTAATGAGTCTTTATATTCTGGGTGCCAGCATTTATATCTACCTATCACACGATTTTGTATGCAAAAGCCCTTTGAGCTCCTGCTATGGACAAATACCAGACGAAAATACTTTGAAAATGAAAAAGAAGTTTTGAAATAAAAAATCTTAGGTACAACTGTAAACCGTGAATGCGGTTTCCTTGTCAAAACCTACCTGGCATATTTATTCTTCATGAATTTGCAACGAATTCGTAAGTTCAATAATCCCCCTAAGCAAACACAAATATTTACTAAATTAGTTCAAGAAAACTGTGATTTTCTCTCTAACTTTAAATGGCAGGATGATGACAAATATTATCCTGCCTTTGTAAAATATCAGCGTCGAAATTTGGTCGTCTGAGCAGTTTACTGAATTTCCGCTGGCTTAGAATTATTGGTTCGTAAATAATTTATGAAAAGACGCAAACTTGTGTTATTTTTGTTGAAAATTTCATCGGAAAATATATGGATGGACAAGCGAAACGAAATTCAGCTCATATTATCCTATTCGCTTACATGGGAATATTTTGAGAGGAAAAAAATTTCCCAATAAGTTTTACATCACTGTTAATGTAAATTTGAATGAGTACATAGTGAAGTTCAATAAAAATCTGTGCTTCGACCTAAGGACCTTCCATTACACCTTCGCGCAAAAGAGGATTTATTTTCCTTAATTATAGTAATTTAAAACACATTGCTGTTGAATTGACGTACCAAGCTGGCTATGCTTTCAAAATTAGTGTATTAAGCTACCTGAGAATGAAAGTGAATGTTTACCAATGAATTTTTTCACTAATGTTGATTCTTTTTAAAGCTTGTGTCGTGGTCAACATATCTCGGGAAGAATAACCAAATTTTTCTTTCAAAGTTTAATGCCCTTATTCCAAAATAATTTCCAGAGAAAGCAAATAACCATCAGCTGACTATTAAATTTTGTACGGAGAACCAACTTCACAGAATATAACTACTATTCCAACACTAAAAAAATCAACTTTCGTGCATTATTCAACCGAGAAAATATTCATTAGGTCGCATTGCGTGTTGTATATTAAAATACGATTGGTTTTTCATGAATCAATAAGAATTCCGTTTAAGAAACATCATTCAGTATAGTAATTGGATGCAATTGGGTGCCTGTGTTCCGAAAGGTATTTACCCAGAGAATCCTGGACATTTACGTGAGTTCTTGTGTGATATAGGAAACCGTCAATCTAATTTTTTTCACTTTCAATTACTCAGAGATGACGACAAACGGAAGACGAGTTACGAGCTCGTACTTAGATTTTAATTCAGGGATCTAGAGCGGGAGGGGGGGTTGAGTGGGAGAAATATCCATCCTTTCGAAGAGAATAGAGAATTATTCAAGGGAGCATCCAACTAAATCGCTTTCATATCGTCATGCCGATTTTATAAAGGCCGGTATAAAGCGGTCGATTAGGCTGTTCTCGCCTAGGGCCAGAAAAAAAACGAGTCGACGGTTCTATTCGGGGTGAAGTGCGAAGCGCAGGTCGGGAGTTGGCCTGAAACGGGCAGAGGGGGATGGGGGTGATGTGAGAGCAACGCAAATGACGTGAAGATGAGGGCTGCGAGATAGTTGACGGAATGAGAGAAGGGACGGGCGGCCAGAATCCGAATATGAGATGAAGTGGGGAAGGGAAAAGGAAATCAGAAGGGAATGGAGTTGCGAAAAAGTGTGACATTGGTTGGATATTGGTTATTGTAGACGGAAATATAGATTTCAGTTTCGAACTTTAGAATTATATGGCGATAAACCGTTGGCTTTTTCAATGTGCATAACCAAACAATCATGATATTTTTGTGATTTATCAGTTTAACCGGTGTTTTAATGGAAGTGATGACTCAATTATGTCCCTAGCTATATCGGAAAAGAAATACTTAGTTATTCCATAGCTTTATATGCTGTGTTTCCTCTATACTTGACCTAATGACTTGACTGACTTTGTGAGTCGAAACCCAGGTCGTGTATAATAAAATATGTGCGGAAAAACTAAGTATTTCTTTTCCGATATGAATCGCTTCTACAAAGTGACGCCTCAAACCATTCTATTCCCTAGCTATATTTAAAGTAAGAAATGTGCAGAAAAAAAAACTAAAATTCATTATTGAGTCTCATAATTCAAATTTCTTAGGAATCTAAAATCAAAGATACAACATTTTGATGAAACATATAGCTTAGATGTTTTTAAAATAATCCATACAGTTAATATGATACTTCATAAATGTTTGAATTAGCTAATAAAAACTGGTCCTTTCACGTTTTAAAAATGTGTAGCAATTATTCGGGAATTTTATCTCTCCCCACTACCTGAAGGCCGTTCGTTTCCCTTTAATGGCCTTTCTCTTTCGCGATCAATTGTGCCTGGTCCTAAGCTACCGTCTTTGCTTCATTTTCTCATTACAAAAGTTCTCTGGAACAAAACATATCTACAAATAAAAGGCCCTGCTATGGCGTATGGTTCCTTCTCCTATTCTTTTCATGGGCAAGCGTGAGCACACCGTCCTGAACGAAACCATGAAGCCACTCTTCTTAGCCCGCCACATTAACGACACGGTCCTTCTGTGGTCCCACGGACGTGAAGTTTCTCCTCCATCATTTCCTCTCTCATATCCTTCTTCTCGGTATTTTTCACTTCACCTATCTCTGACACAACCATCATTTTACTCGATGTCGACTTTCACTTCCACAGCGATAAATGTAACACTTAATTTTACATTGCATCAACAAAGTGCCAGCAATAACTTCATTTCTAAAGCTGCCACCATTCACACTCAAAGGGTTTTATCACTTTTTCATTGTACGTCACTTGCCTCTGTCTCTAGAAAAACATCCCTCAAAGAATAAATACTTTCACCACCGATATGACTCCTCAGGAATTCTGGGAACCTGATTAATCCACTCGATAACAAAATCCTCAAATCTTGTGCTCTATTACTCTTTCGAAAACAAATTAATCTTAATGGCTTAAACTAATCAAAACATTCATCCCCAGAACCCACAAAATTCGGCACTAATGCACAAGGTCTCACACTACAAAAAAATTAAGTCATATTTCTTTTATTCTCTCATTGTCCTTCCCTCTCATTTAAACACACATGGAACTTGAGCCACGTCTTCAAATGCACAAGGCCACCTGCGTGACCCATTTTTATACTCTTTCCCTTCCCACACAATGTACCAACCCACATTGCAAATGCTGCCATTATTTCGACCAGAAATATCCCTGATTGTAACATTCCAAACAAAGATTAATTTCCGAGACAGCTACAATTCATAAACCATTATATATCACCTCTCCCGTTACTTCTGCCCTGTTCAACTTAGGTGATTAAACCACCTTCCTTCACTCCGCAAGAATAACTAACGCTAATTCACTAAACGCCTAGTTTTCCTTAATCACCCAATTAATACTCCCGCTGTATGTCAGGATCATCCCATTGGTAATTGATTTTCTACTTCGGCGAAAAAAAATCTACCATAATTTGCAAGCTGAATGGAGGTAAGAATATGCGAGAAGACTCACATATGAGTTCTCAAATCCATCACACCTGCAGGGCTTAATATCACCACCAAAATCACTCAAAGTCCGCCTTCTTCTCACATCATCGACATTCCATTATCTCATAACTATTGCCTCATAACCACAACCATTACCGTCTTCTTACAAAAGATCAGCTAGAACATAGATTGTGGGTTGGTTGCCTGAACGATAAATATCCGTTCGTCCGTTGGTGTGGTTTTTGTGATTAGTGAATTCTTGAAACAAAGTTACACGTAAATTTAAGAACGCTCGTTCTAGAAGATGTGTGGGTGTGTGTGTCAAAAAAGAAATATGTATAGACGTATATATAAATATATATATATATATATATATATATATATATATATATATATATATATATATATATATATGTATAATATATATATATGTATACATATACATATTATATGTGTATATATACATATAATATATATATATGTATACATATATTATATATATATATATATATATATATATATATATATATATATATATATATATATATATATATATATATATATATATGTATATATATATACATATATATATATAATGTATAACACTTAGCACTAGTGGACACAGACAAAAACACAGAAACACACAAAAAAAGAGACTCACTATTTTTCGAATTTTCGGTGGTCGTTGCCACCTTTATCAAGGAAGAGAGGGACAGAACTGAAGGGAATACGAGGGCTGGAGCGATGGATGGAAGGGGAAGGTGGGGAGGGAATTCCGAAGGGACGGGTTTGGAGGGGCAGCGTTAGAAGGGTGGGGAAAATGTAGAAGGTGATGGGGGTGGAAGGGGGATGAAAATATACGAGGGTCATCCGGAAAGTAGTACCCGTTCGTGCCGCATGAAGTGCTGACGACGCGAGTAGCCGCTGGACGAGGTCAGATAGCTTCAGTGGCTTGTCTGCCTTCTCTGAGCCAAGTTGCGTGACGCTAGCATTGCCTGTGTTGTTTCTGTGATTGTTTACAATGTTTAAAAAAATTGAGAACGCCGCCAGTTGTGAAGTGAGGGCAGTGATTAAATTCCTCAATGCAAGAAACGTTCGCCCATGTGATATTCATCGCCAATTAAAGGAGGTGTATGGAGACAATGTAATGGACGAGTCGTCTGTTCGGCGGTGGTGTCGCAACTTCAACATGGGGAGGGGGAACACACACGACGATGAGCGTTCGGGGAGACCGTCTGTCATTACAGACCAACTGGTGAGCTCAGTTGACGAATTCGTGAGGAACGATCGGCGCGTCACAATTGATGACATCTGTGAGCATTTTCCCAATGTTTCTCGAACAATTGTTCATGAAATTGTTAAACACCATCTGCATTATGCAAAAATTTGTGCAAGATGGTTCCCTCGCGTATCTCAATGAGCTGGCGGCGAAGGACTATGCAGCAGGAATACAGAAACTTGTCACAAGTTATGACAAATGCCTTAATTTGCTTGGAGATTATGTTGAGAAGTAGTTTAAAGTATCCTCTTTCAAATAAAATTTTTTATGTTTGTTAATATTTACTTTTGTGTCTTTATTTCACGAACGGGTACTACTTTCCGGATGACCCTCGTAATTAGAGCAGGGTAATTAGTGCCTAATATTGATTCCTGGCCAGTTCCAGGACTCTAAAAGCCAGATGAAGGATTGCTCTAGTGTTTTCAGTTTCAGAGGAGGATCAGAGGGTGGGAGGGATGCTATGATGGATACACTATAGCATTTATCAAAGGGAGTGTTGTGTTCGGAGGCGTGTTTGGGGATAGGGAGCATGTCAATTAAGGAAGAGTATTTGCATGAGGCTCGGTGGTTGTTGATTCTGATATTGAGGGGTGTGGTGGTTTCCCCAATATAATAGGCAGGGCAAAGTTGGCACTTCAGAAGGTACACTACATTGCTAGAAGTGCAAGTAGATGAGGGAATTGGTGGGAGAGAGTTAAAAAGCGGGTGGGAGAGGGATGGGATTTTGGTTTTGAAAATAGGGCATGTTTTACATCTGGGTTTATTGCATGGCGTTGGAGTGGTTTTAGGACGGGTTGGGGATTTAAGGAGTGGATTTGTTGATTTGAGGAGATCGGATAGGTTGGCGGGGCGTTTGAAAGTAACTGAGGGGCATTTGGGAAAAAGGTTGGCGGTGGCATTATGATTTTTTAGGATAGGGTAGAGGTCTTTCAGGATTGATCGTATAGCCCGGGATTCTAAGCCCGGGAAGTATGTTGTGCAAATTGAGAGAGGGTGGGGTTCCGCGGTGGAGGAAGGTTTGGGAGTGTACGCATGTTTTCGGATTCTTTTGTTCAGGAGGGATTCGGGATAACCTCTTTTGAGGAGGGAACAGTGTAGACTTGAAAGGAAAAAATCAAGGGAATCAGGGTCACTACAAATTCTGTGTCCTCTTGTGGATAGGGAGTACGGAATGGAGCGTTTTGTGTGATATGGGTGGCAACTATAGTAGTTTAAGTATTGCTGTTTGTTTGTGGGTTTAATATGTACAGAGGTGTGAAATGTTTGGTTTCTTAATGTAACATTTACATCCAGGAAGGTGATTTGGGAGGAGGAAACTGTAGAACTGAAGGAAATAGAGGACGAAGCATTGAGGTCGGAAATGAAAGCTTTCAGGGAATCGGTGCCATGTGGCCAGAGGAGGAAGATATCATCGATGTATCTGAGCCACAATAGAGGTTTCAGTGGTTGTTTTGACAGGAATTTCTTCTCTGCGAGACCAAGAAAGAGGTTTGCATAGGAAGGGCTGAATCTGCTGCCCATGGCACAGCCCTTGATTTGTAAGAAGAATTTGTCGTTAAAGGAAAAGGAGTTGCGGGTGAGGATGAACTCGGAAAGACTAAGGAGAAAATCTGTGCTGGGTATGTGTGGCTCAGGGCGTTGGGAGAGGTAATGTTTGAGAGCGGAGAG